>NC_088206.1:69641586-69943561 GCF_037126465.1 Ornithodoros turicata | reverse complement strand
ATTGCAGAGACAATGGCAACCCCGACTGTGTGGCTACACTTTCTCGCTAGACATGCAATTGATTTCTTCCCATCTGTAAGTTGTAACGAGAGCGACTAATATAATGATAACTAGAGCCTGAAGTTTTAGAGTTTAACCCGATTCTTCCCCGAATTGAAGGTTGCCTCTTTAGGGTGAAACCTGATTTTTACCCAGTAAATTGCCCTGACTGAATTGTCTGTAGCAATGCACACTAGCTTGTATAGCAGGAAACAGAAATTACATCACTGTTTGTACCAAACCAGTGCAGTTCGTTAGAGTAATAGTAGAGCCCGATTTCTCCCTAAATTTAACATATTGGAAGCTTTTCGACCCGAATTCGCATGAATTTAGAGCATATTTTTATTCCCCCGATTTTTACTTCCCCAATTTAGAAAAAAATATTTCCCGAAAACTTCAGGCTCTAATGATAACTTGGTTACGTTCCTAGCATCATCGAAACTCATCTGGATAACACTGAACCCAGATGCATTTGGGCGGTGGCGCCCGTAAAAATATGGAAATGGCCGTAGCTATGAGGTTAGGATCACCCTAATTATACGTTATACGTATACCCATAATTATGTTATGACTCATGAGGCAACTAGGTTGTCCAACACATAACATTTCATAACATAACGTAACATTAACATGTTCCTCTGAGGAACCTCCCATTCACATTTTCATTGTATATGGCTACCTTTCTTAGCTAAGGTGACGACGACAAACCTGCATGCTGAAATTTTGCAACGAGACAATTTTTTCGTTAAAAAAGTGTGAAAAAAATAACATTAAAATAAATAAATAAAGCAATAAAGAGAAAAGTGTCAAAGAAAGCTTGCCTTGCCAGGCGTACTTCTTTCCATTTAGGTCGACCTTGAAGTCGTCCGGGTAGAAGTCGATGATGGGAGAGTCCTACGTAGCAAAAATATTTCCTTCAAGTTTGACGTACATGGAAGATCATGTTATAATTAGGGTCACACTTTAGACCTGAAATGGTATGCAGCACTTTAGACTCAGTCATGCCAGCAATGTGAAAGTGACAGTGACAACAAACGAGTTGGCTGTGTGGGAATGTGCATGAGAACATGACATGTGTGCCATGTCCCACGTTCCATAATGCACGCACCATGTTGTAGCTTAAGTCATGTCCTAATAGGTCGCCCATGGATGCATATTCTGTTCGGAGAAGTGGCAAACACCCAAAACAAACAAACAAAATCAATTAAAAATTTTCTGACGGTTCCCGCCTTGAAAAAAAGAAGCCCCCTCGAAGGCTGTTTGTGCCAGACGCTTTCTCTACAAAGTGTGCAAAATGAATTTCGTGACACTGAACAAGTGGCCAGAGTTCCACTTGCAACTGGGGTTGCCACCTTTCGTAGTGAAAAATACTGGCTGAGGGAGAGGAGGTGGAATAGAGGGAAACGGGGAAAGACTCGCGGGAATGGAAAAGTGGGTGAGGGTTGGATGAGCACAGGGAGAGAGAGAAAGAATGAGCGTGCACGCTCAAGATAATACGAGGAAACATAGGTGTGTGGCTGGATCACTGATGGCAGAAATTGCTCTAAATGCTGATAATAACAATGAATAATAATAATAATAATGCATAACCAAAGAAAACGACTGGTGACTGCAGAGTTGGGTCTGTGCCAGTTTATTCAAGTTGTAGTGGAATGTTGAAGGGAAAAACCCTGGAAAGGCCCCTACAAAAGATCTTGAGCCATAAATGCCAGCAAAAGGCTGCCGGTATCACCTTCCTACCAGCAACCGCCAGAGCGAGCAAATAACCTGCCGTGCCGGTATAATACCGGCCTGGTGGCAACCCTACTTGAAGCCGAAATACCAGTTAAAAGGGTTTGTGAAATTTCAAAGAAAAGTTATGCCGGATGAAATGATTATCTGCATCGATGTGAACCTGTTTTACGTGTTTTCCATCTCTACAATATGCAGAAGAAGAAACCTCCTTACTCTGGCATGCAGTATGATGCATGCACATATAGTGAACCCAACATATTGAAGTGTTACGACCCTTCTAATTTTGTTTGTGAGTCTTACTGATAGTCAAGCAAAACGGTACATGAAAGAGCACTTAGGAAAAGCAAGCTTTCCGTAACTTACGGGATCAACCATCAGCTCGGCCCAGGGGTCAGGAAGGTGCTGCTTGCTGGCGGCAGGAAAGACGCTCATCAGTTGCTCCATTGGTTTGAACTGATAAGATAAAAATGTTCATCTCGCCATGCACATACTCATAAAAAGAACAGAACAGTCAGTTGCAGGCGTCAGGCGTCCTCCCACAACCCCACACAGACAAATGCTTTGAAAAGTCACAACACTTACGGGCTGGGTCCCCCGTTCAAACTCTATCTTCAGGTCCCCGATGTTGATGAAATCCGACGCGAACGGTGCATAGTGGTAAGGAAAGAACCATTTCCACGACGCGCAACCCTGGTGTCGACAAAAACTCGTTTAAATATGATTCGGAAAAGTAACAAGTAAATAACAGAAGCAACGACACCTCACCTGGTAATAGTAACGCAGTACCCAACACAGCCCTTCCACGTATGCTGCCGCCTGTCATAGGAGAGAATGCGCAGAGATTTGTAACGACTTCACATAAATCGTCAGTGACAAACAAATAAATAAAACGTGACAGCACTTACCACGTCGTAGCGGAAGGCAACGTTGTCTGCACTGATGTCAAATTTTGAAACGTAGTATCGCTCCCTCCAGCCGTCTTCCCAGAGCCTGTTTCAAGGGTAAAGTCACTTTATTTCGTAGACATAGATTGACTCTTTGGTGTTCCTAAATCTTCCTTGCAGCTTTAAGTTCCAGGTAAAAAATATTGTGAATCATATGAGATCAGGTATCGTTCCACCTGAATGCCCTATTAATCATTTTTAGACCCTGAAGTTTTCGGGTTTTATATTTTTCCGAATTCGGGGGGTAGAAATCGGGTCAATAAAGTGATGTTGAAAATTCATGCAAATTCGGGCAGAAAAATTACCATCAGACTGAGTTCGGGGAGAAATCGGGCATTATTGTAGAATAAACGGTCACTGTACCGTTTATCCAGAGTGCCAGAAGTAAGGGGCCAGTCGCATATTTTGTGAGAAACTAATATGTCGATGCCTTGAGGTGCCTATAGCCTAGGTGCAGTTTTGCAGGTAGAGATCGGGTTTAACCCTAGATAGGTGAACCTCAATTCGGGGTGCAAATTCGAGGAAAAATCGGGTTTGACCCTAAAACATCAGGGTCTAATCATTTTTCATACACCATTTCATATCGCCTTGCTCACACAAGTTGACATCCCAAATGAAGTTGGAACAGTAAACAAAAGGTCTCGTAGATTTGGCTAGACTCACCGCTCCAGCCCATAAAAATTCAACGACAGTGCAACAAGAGTGCTGTGCGATTGTGCATTACCAGTATGCTGTACCATTTGTAGGAGTTCAAGTGCAGCTTGTTCAGTGGCACCTTAGTGACTTTCAAAATAAGTGAGTGAGTACAGCAAGTGAGTGCAGGGGTTTTGGTGTATTGCACAACTTGATATCACCACCGCTCTGCTCCTTGCGGACACCCTGCTACTAGCATGGTTCCCGTATGACCCGTATCCGTATCACTAGCATGGTTCCCGTACAACCTTTTAAAGGTCTTTTTAAAGGTTGCCTGGTATCTAAAGCGCTGTTTATGGCCAGGACTTCAACATTTCACAGAAAGGTGTATAAGCTACAGATATCACACAACAGAATACACAATCTGTGATTCGTTCACGTGATTGAAGGTTCCTGAATGTTAAAGATCAAAGGATTGAAAGGCTGACTTCTCATGCTTCTGGTTTCCACTGCTGGTTTCTATCACAATAAGCGGTTTCCTGTGGTTTCATAGTTCTTGTGGTTGTAGTTGTTTGTAGTTCTGATCTGGGATAAGCCAATTCACCTTGGTAACTCCACAACAATAACAAAAATACCCAAAATCAAAGCCTTTCAAGGACTGCAGAAAATCCCAGGGCTTACCTAACCTTGAAAATAGAATTTTTGTGTTCCAGGCTACTAAAGGAACTCAAGGACCAGTGGCACCCATGTGTGAGTCTTCATTTTTAGGTGTCCGTCTTTCGTTTAATTTACTGCCACAAAAACCTTGCAGATGATCGCGACACCCTTTTCTCCGCCACCGACACAGAACCACATTATAGACTGCTCAAGATACTTACACTCTTGCTGTCCCTCCTATCCAGCAAGTGCAGGCCAGCCATGCACTCGAACAGAACTATGTGTGCACTCTTACGAAACAAAATTGCAATAAAAAACTTACTAATATACAAGAGTGCTGCACTGCATGAACTGGTGCAGTGAGTGGAGCCAAACCTGAAAGACCTAACGTTCTGCAAGCAACAAGGATTGCTAAATGCATGGTTTCACTTTAAACATGAACCTCAAACAAGGTATTCTGGCACAATGATTACACACGGCGTGATACAGGAGTGGGTACCAACCGAACTTCATCATGGGGTTCTTCTTCGTCGGAGTCTTCATCGTCCTTCTTCCTTTTCACACCTTGTGGGCTGTTGTCGGATGAATTTCCATCCTACACAAGAAACACAAACGTAGTCCAAGACACAATACCAATGACAATACATGCTAAAATCACAAATTCAGTTAAACCACAGACATTTTGGAGCCTCACAACAAGTACGCTATCACATTTCAACGAAGCAGTGATAATGGAACCAAATCAGACCCCTGTCATAAATGAGAGATGCAACAAGCAGCTCCAAATTTTTATGAGGGCTTATGGAGCACCATATTGTGCAGCGCAAATGCTGTGCCACAGGACCCAGTCTGTTGTAGTGTAGTTGCAGTGTAGCATCGTTGTAGCATCGTTGTAACATCGTTGTAACATCGTTGTAGCATCGTTGTAGCATCGTTGTAGCATCGTTGTAGCATCGTTGTAGCATCGTTGTAGCATAGTTGTAGCATAGTTGTAGCATAGTTGTAGCATAGTTGTAGCATAGTTTGTAGCATAGTTGTAGTCCATAGTGAATGTGCTATACAGTCTGGCACACAGAGCAGTGTAGCAGATATGCCGAGTACCATGTCACTGACAGATCAATCATTCTTGCAGTGCACTAATGAACAACTAGTAATTGTGTAGAATTCATTGACACATTTTGACCTAACACACTTCCCCCAAGTCTGCACAGTGCATGTGGGAGACGAACAAGAATGCTTGTTTGATCTACAAGCTGCCAGCACCTGAGGCGGTGTCTGTTCTGATGGTAATATCCACTTGAGCAATACAGCGCAATAACAGGCGACACTACAACACAGTACGTAAAGGCAATGCGACTCACGGGTTTCAGCATGGATTCCAATGCAGTGTTGCCAGCACTGAGATTCTTGCGGTGTTCCATACCTTCGCGCCGCATGTTGTATGCCTCCTGCTTGGCATTTGTGACGGGTGACATGTTCTGCCCAGGTGCCTGCGTGTCGCATTGTTGTTCATGCCGTGTTCACCAGAACTGTTGTTACGCGCTGTAACTTGCAACATGACAGAGGACTTACAACTGGGAGCAAACTGCCCTCTTGGTGTCCATGCTGGTCGAGCCTCCGATTCGGCTTCCTAGAGAGATTATAAAAGTAACACCTCTTAACCAAATTATAAAAGCAACAACCTCCTAACCTAATTATAAAAGCAACATCCCCTAACCAATTATAAAAGTCACGTTTACCACCTGCTCGACCACAATGCACATCTATTACGTTCAATGAGAAGTAAACTCAAATTTCTCCATGAAATATGAAAATTTGCCGGCCGAACAACAGTAAACACGACTGAAAATATCTGGAAATTACATACCGGAGTAATTTGTGACGAATACTTTCACTATGAATTATGCTAGGAGCATGAAACAACTGGAAACTTTATGTCTACAAACACTGACAATGGGACAAATTCAAATGACGGGCAGTTTATTCGGGATACAGTAAAATGTTCATCGCAAATTAGTTACATGTGGAAGAGGGAAAGGGCATCTCTGAGTCACGTACCATTTCCTCTGCATTTTTCTCTCTTTGTTCCTTCTTTTGAAGCCGAGCTGTTGAGGAAGAATTTAATTTCAAAATGCCATCTGCAGTTGAAGTATATCGCATAAAGGCAGAAAAGGTTCCATACCTCTCTCTGTTGCCTCTGTTTAAAAATTTCGTCTTCTGCTTCCCCAAGCTCTGTAAGCCCAAGCACACATTAGGTACAAGCAGACAACGTAAAGGTGGGACAGAGATTGGGCTTCTGGAATTCTACATTGCAGATTTAAGAAAAAAAAATCGTAAAAAAATGGTAAAAGTAGATTTACACGTACAACGCGAGGTCGTTCACCACAGCACGAAGCGGACATTAATGGCACAGTATTCTTCCTAAGAAGCCACACACCCACATATTTTCCATCTGCTAATCTGTCAATCATGCACGTTTTCACTCCTGTTACAAACATATATCCCATCACGTATCTGTCTTATCGGCTCGTGGTGAAACTTTTTTTTTTCTGTCCCTCCACCAAAATCTATGATGAAGATTATCTGTAGAGCCCGAAGTTTTAGGGTTAACCCGACTCTTCCCTGAACTTGCACCCGAATTGAAGGTTGCCTCTCTAGGGTGAAACCAGATTTTTACCCGGCAAATTGCCCTCACTGGGATGTCTGTAGGAATGCACTAACTTACTTGTTTGGCAGCAGATGCAGTCACATCACTGTTTGTACCACACCACTACAGTTAGTTTGAGTAACTGAGCCAGATTTCTCCCCGAATTTAGCATATTGCGAGTTTTTCACCCGAATTCGCATAAATTTAGTGCACGCGTTTATCCACCCGATTTTCACCCTCCGAATTTAGACAAAATATTTCCCGAAAACTTCAGGCTCTAAAGATTATCTGTCCATCGACTGATTTAACCCAACAGGGAACTGTCGGATACGAGGTGGGAATCATACAAGTTGCCTAGAAGCGTTTTTATCCGCAAGTGATGCTAAATCCAGGTGCTGCGTTACAGGTTTCAGCACACTTTAAAGAACCCTCAGGCAGATTAAATTCATCCAGCGATCATAGCGCAAGAGCGCGGGTTTTGCCCCCCATTTGAGAATTTAGGGTCGACTCTAATTAATATAATTACCCCTTTAACGACAAATGATTTTAAAAAAATACTTTCCCGGTTTTACAGAAAAGCTCGCACTGTACGCCAAAATACACAATGTCGAGATGTTTTTTTAGCTTTACCGGTAACAACAAGAAAAATTGCCAAGAAACACTCACCTGTCATAATGAGCTGAACCCTCTTCAAGCTGACCAAGCCATTCTCGGTGAGGTAGCCCTGAAACATACGTCAGTTTGTTTCGAGGCACTTTGAACAAAAGAAAAAAAGAAAGGAAGAAGCGAAACACCTCAAATTCGACGCACTCACCCCTGTTTTATACACAGCCTGTTTGTACAACCTGATGAGCCTGTCAATGCATGTTCTCTGCAACGACGAATAGACGTAGAAATACATAGCATACCTCCTTTGAGGCATGAACATCCAGGGAAAGTTGCAATGGATAGTCGGGAACCACTAACGGTTGACAAAACTGGCGTTTTACTAACCTGATCTCTAATGATGGCAAATTGAGGCAAGAAATCGTTTCCGACGAAGAAGCACATGAACACCCAGTCGTCTACAGTTCTCTAAACAGAGCAGAAGAATGTGCAACGAATATGGGAGTGTGCACTAATACACCAACTAATAGACACTGATAGACCTAACAAGTTAAGAGATATGTACGCACCTCAAAGTCAAATGGGAAATGGGAAGGTTGTCCATGAATCATTCCTTCTTGAGGTATTCACGAAGCACGGTCAGGCGGATGAAAATGAACTCTGTCTCTGAGCCGATTGGTTTTTCGAGCTCGTCGAACTGAGGCAGATAAACAAACCAAAAAAAGTTCCACGAGGTCACAGAGAGCAACACAAACTGGTTAATATCCAAGATAAAAACTGCAAATGCGTGCTGATACCGGTTCCGGTACATCCAATGCCGCCGCACGGTTTGCAGTACAGCATCAGGTCGGCAGCTGGGATTCCTGTCAGATTTTCTAGTAGATTGCAAGTGGAGGTTTCTAGAAAAACTTCTGGAAACAAGAGACTGCCCCGTCTGGCTACATTCTCTGCACTGTACCGCGAGCACCGACTCGGTACAGCACACATTTTCGGTTGTTTTATTCCGTCCGAATGCAGACGAGATATTACCTCACCAGACTTTTCCTTTGCCAAACCTTGACAATCTTTCATCTCGTGACCTGAGACACATGAGAAAGCAAACGTCAACGCAATTCCCTTGGATATCCATAAACACTAGTGATAATAAAATTGTGTTGCTGAAAACTAAGCATGATGCATGAACACGTTACTTCACCAAGATTTTGTGCCACACAATCACTCTCATTAATACAACACTTAGGAAGCAAGAGCCTCAGGTCAGGAGCCGATAATATTTCAAACGTATACCGTTCTCCTGGGTATCATTTTCACCATCCACGGTGTAATTAAAGGGCCATAATGCTCTATGCTTCTTCAACATGTAATCATCTGACCTTTAGCATAGAATGCCAAGACCAGGACAACATCCAGTGGAAGAAGATCCTCTTTTCCGAATATTGCTGGGTCCCGACCTTAGGGTTTTGCTTCAATCTATGTACACTGAACCCCTGAATTCATAAAGCTGTCAAACTCACCAAGTTGTGAGCACAATCACACGGTTCTCGGCTGGTTAGGCTTGAACTCTTCTCGAATGATGGTGAAGTTGGGCTCGTGGGTTGCCAGACCCAACATGATTAGATCAGCTGGATTAGATGGAATAGAGTCAAAAACTTCGATTTATCATTAATTACAGTTGCATGTATTATCTATATAGCAAATTCTAAATTATGATGCAGTCTTCCTTTGAGATCGTATTCACTATCCAGTCTTGTTTCATTCAAATTCCAAGTGATCTAAGATAGCAGACAACACTCACCGTCTGCACCGCAGAGGCAGTGATGCGTGTTTGGATCGTGCTTCGGGTTAGCTGCGCAAAAAACAAAGCTCCTTAGATTGATTTACGGTGACCAAGACGTAAAAAGTTCAAAACATTCGCGCGTCAAGTATCTCACCCCTTTGCCTGCGTATGTAGTCCATGATTTTGTGTTCCCCTTCTCCAGGGACGTTTGCATCGGAGAGTATCACCTGGATGTCCTCCACCCCGGATCGTTGTTCAGCCGATCATGGATGTAGTAGTGCAGACACTTTGCAAGGCGCGCCATGAAGGGAGTTCCCTGTGTCACATTAGGCAATGTTAGTTACACTCTAGGAATAACCGAATCTCATCTCAGACTGTTAAATTTGATAGCCCTAAAGGAACTATCGCATTCACAAACGTGTGTACGAGAGTGATACGGAGATGTTCTGTAATTTTACTGTCCCACTTAATGCTTCTATAGAAAGAAAACAGGGTTCTGTGCTACTTTAAACACACAAGTTTTAAAGCTGGCTGTGTCCTAGAGGTCCGTCGGACGGACCCAATTCTTTATGCAGCGGGGGTCTGTCGGATCGTCTGTGGTATGGAAAAACTGGACTGTTTCCTAACTTAACCTAACCCAACCTAGAGCTGCACGAAGCTAACTTGCACTACCTGACTAGAATAAACTAAACCTAACACTAACCTAAACTAACTTACATTGATTGAATAACCTCCCGCCCCACACCATTACCATAACTGACCCGTCTCAATTTCGTAATTCCATCTCAAGTTAATAAATCTTGCGTCATATTTATGATACCTTGCGTAACCTACTTGTTAACGTTGTTGTTGTTATTGTTTCCATTCGTTGTTGCTGTTTTACTGCCTTTTTTTTTCTATGTATTATCTTTTTCCTCACTTCCCGTAACCCACTCCTCCCATGTAACGCCCGTCTGGGACTTTTGGGAGCTCAATAAATTGATTGATTGTTAAATTTGACAGCCTTGAAGGAACTATCGCATTCAGAAACGTGTGTACGAGAGTGATGCGGTGATGTTCTGTAATTTTACTGGCCCACTTAATACTTTTATAGAAAGAAAACAGGGTTCTGTGCTACTTTAAACACACAAGTTTTAAAGATTCGCGTTCCCTCTGCAGCTAAGGAAGGTCACGGTTCCCCGCAGGACTCCAAAGTATCGAACGAGTCTGAATATTCAGTGCCCCGAAAAAATTAATCAGGTACCGTGAAGGTCTTGAACAATCGTGTTAGATATGAACTCGAACAGGACTGAAGATATGTTTGAATAATGTGCAGTTCGAACTAACAATTTCGTTCGAATAAACCGATGCTCATGTTCATGCGTTTCAATTTCCTGGTATTCCCCCCCCCCCCATTCAAATACACGGTACTTTGAGGGGACCAGAGTGTGGGTTCAAATTATCCGAGAGCTCATACTAACAGAGTTCCAATTAACGGGATCACAGCAGAACCTCTTTGTAGTGAAATTGGTCGAACCGCTAAAAAATCTTCGCAATATCAGTAGTCTATGGCAATCTATTCGCAATATAGTATATATATATTATATATATTATTATATATAGTATAGCATATATTCGCAATATAGTAGTCTAGACCCGAGTGTCAGTTCAAATTATCCGAGAGTTCATATTAACGGAGTTCCAATTAACGGGATCACAGCAGAACCTCTTGTAATGAAATTGGTCGAACCACTAGAAAAACTTCGCTATATCAGTAGTCTATGGCTGGAGTTTCAACACATTAGTTCCTTCACTATGCCCATATCTTACCTCTATACCCACTATACCTACTTCACTAGACCCATGCCCACCCCATATCTACCCAAAAGTGCCACCAATTAAGAAAACCTCTCTTAGGTGGCGACACTGACCGGCGTGATGCAGTTGCTGTCGAAGTGCTCCCCTTTGGGCTTTTCCGGCGGAACAACGGCACCCTTGGCCTCCAACTCTTGGCGGATCCTCGAAATCTCTTCAACTTTCTCCGCCGATTCTTTGGAGGCGCGGAAACGTCGGGAACGCTGCTGGTTCATCTTGGCTCGCGGAGCCTGAGACAGAGTTCACGTTTGCGTTCTGTTCCAAACTGGACAGAACACGACTGCGGAGTACGACTTACCACCACCGTCGATTGCCATGTAGAGCAATCTGCGCGGACGAACGATGCTGAAGATGCGATCGATGTATTCGAATATGTCTACCATCATCTCATCTTCGTTTTTTGGTGCTGGCCTTAAAATAAAGAAGAATAGAAATAATTATAACATTGCGACATCTTGTAAGGGTCGTCGGACCTTTTCGGGTCAAATTTTCCTCTTACAAAATTAGCTGATGTTCTGATACTGATGACGGCATGTGCAGAATAAAGTGCATGTTTCCTGTGCTAAACTTCAGAAACTTACGATGTCGTGTAACAAAAGTCAACCTTGAGAGGTAACTAAGTCGCAAGTAACCTGCCACTAGTAACTTTTAGTAACAAGTAACTCAAGTTAGTTACGACCTCCTGGAGAAAGTAGCAGTAAAACACAGCTAAGCTATTCTGGTAGAGCCATGTTTTCCCGTGCCTCCGTTTACAAGCATTATGGAAGGTAATTGTTCAGAGGTTACAAGCGCTGTTTTGTTGCTTGTTCGTAATACCTTCGGAAAGCAACTGCTGTTGAAGTACAATCGTTGTTGGGCAGCACAAGTGCTAAAAATAGCGCTCTTCAGAGTTGCATTTGCTCTCATTTCATTTCTTAAAGGGTAACCATGAATATGCTAGGTTTCCATAGCTTGGAGATGTAGCTGTAAGTTACATTTAGAATAAGTAAGGGTAATTTATTACCGAGTTACTACCGGAATTGTTACCGACAGCTAGCTGTAACGCATGATTGGTGATCAAGCTGATAGTAGCATACACTCTGTGTCAGCTGCACACAAATCCAGAAAGTATTGATGGTTACTGTGTTTTTCTATGCACCAGAAATGTAAATCACAAGATTTTTTTTTTTTTTTGGGGGGGAGGGATATCTTTATCGAAAAAATAAAAAAAGGGAGATGGGGGGAGGGGGGACAATTAGGGTAACTATGTGTTGGGTTATCCACAAAATGTTCGAGCCCAGCAGTTGTAAAATATAGCAGAGGTGGCTCCACTTCGTGGTATCTGTAAAGTAAAAAGTAAAACCCCAAAAATAAAACGTACTTATTCTCCGGATGACAGCACGGATGTATAATTCCATTCATGTCCAAGTAGAGGTTATCGAATTCCACATCATTCGGATTGGGTTTTGTTGTGTCCACTGGTACCTTCACTCCATCCACGACGTGTGGCTGTGAAACGAGAAATAGTTGGCAAAAACTTGAAGTATAGGTACGCGATCATGCTGCAATTATTCGACGTAATGTTTTGATGAATGACAATATGTACCTTTTCTTCGACGCAATGAGCCACAATCGACGGGTACTTCCTACTGAGCCACCTGAAGAAGGCCGGAACTCCCATGGTTCACCTGAGCGAAGAGGGTTCTATTTATTTCTACGCGCCTTTTACTACGAACAGTAACTTTAAAAACTGAATCACGTTACAAACTGAACCACGATGCTGCGCCACAGCAGTCACGCTGCGACACTGAAATCCGGCATTTTTCTTGTTTTGAAAATTTTCGCAACGTACTATTCGTTATAGATACATACCGACGATTACCGTTTTATTTTGAACATTTTTTCCCCTCCACCAACTTACTTTTTTCTGTATCCCGCTGTGTTATGGAGCGCGATAAGCAGGACTTCACTGGCACGAACTGTACTGAGAGAGCGTTGAGCTGGGTTCTATGCTACCTATGGACGGTGTACTCGATGATATACGACTGTCGTGGAGCATAGTTGGCAGTGATTTTCAATCTACAAGACCTATAACGGTATCGTGTGTGATTTAACTACGCGACCTACACAGCAACAACCGAGCAAGCACGCACCAAACCAACAAGAAGACTGGAATCGAGATTAAAACGCAGGAAACACAAATCGGCGCGCCTCGTCGCGGTCGCTTACCGTCTGAAACCTGCGAACGAGAGTATTCAAGCATGATGGTCGTTGCTTGCATGTGCGATTGACGTTTCACCTCTTGTCAAATATGTGCTTTATTGACTTGTGCACCTTCGTTAAGCAATACCATGGATGACACAGACTTTCATGAGTGTTGCATCGATGAAATCGCACTCGAAGGACTGGACGGTATCACGCTCGAGGCCCTGTGGACGCGGCTTCAGAACCGTCCGCAGTTCCCGCTGGCAATCGATGACGACTCCAAAGACTTCATCTGGCGAACCCTCATTCCCGATACACGTTTACGTTTCTACAAACTGCCAACACCGCGTCCGAAACTCATCATTTATGACCGCTACCAGTACCTGGATCCTGAGAGTGGATACGTTATCGAACCGGATGACTTGCCCGAAGATCCCTACCCTCCCAAAATCATCACCGAAGAAGGGGTACGTGGCTCGTGTTCGACGTACTATGAACGCGTCGACGTCACCAACGAGGTCAGAGCTTCGTCTCAGACTTCCAAAGAAGTCGAAGAGCAGTGGGGGAATACACTGGTCGTCGTGGCAGACCAGCTCACTCGTGAACGCGCAATCATGGGCCCCAACAATAGCGTACAAGACATGGACCTGAACGACCGCAAATACGCCATCCTGGAACGCATCGGCAGATCACGGTACTTGGGCCAGACGTCTCAAGGGAAGCAGGACCTGACTGCCTTCAAGGAGACACCTGCCAACATGTTTGTTCACCGCAAGAAACTTCTCCAGAGGAACCTCGTCACGAAACAGGTTCACTACCAGAAGGACAGCGGTGGTGGGTCTCACACGGGTTCTCTGATGCACCTTCCGCGGTTCTACGTCGAACGGCACACCAAGATGCAGGTCCTCATCCAGGAAGCATGCAGGCTGCTTGCAGCGAAGCCAGACAAACGCGAAGTCCTTCAGAAGATTCGTGCGGACATGGGAATGAAAGAGGGTGCATTTAAGAAACTTCTGGGCGTTGCTACACCACGCTACTTGAACGTGAGGTCCATGCCTTTCATCGAGTTCTTTCCGAACGCGACCGAGAAGGAGTGCTACACCAAGAACAAGAAGATGCGTATTCTACGGGTCGTCGAGCTCGTCAAGTACTTCCAGAAGGGTGAGGAGGACGAAGAGGAGGGAGACCATGCGGGTGAGGAGGATATCATCTTCTTTGCACCGGAAAACTTCATCTACAACCTGACCCCGCTGGAGCAGGCATACAGGGCCGTGCGGAAGGCCGGGACAGCGGGAATCTCGCAGTCCCAGCTGCAGGTCGCGCTGACGGCCACCAAGCCGGAGGTGCGATGCTTGTGTAAAAGTCTGCTGAAGAAAGGCATCGTGGTGACGTACATGGAAGATGTAGGAAGGCAGCGGGTGTCCAAGTATTTTGCCAAGAGCATCGTGCCACAGTCCGACGTCCACAAGAAGTACCTCGTGGAGAAAAAGAGAATGATGGGACATTTCGAGGGGCAGAGGCCGTCGAAACGGCGGAAACTCAACGAGGACATCAGCGAAAGCGGTCCATCTCAACCGGTATCGGAAGAAAACACGATGGAGTCAACCGGCACCACGGAAAGCTCGCACGCGGAGGTGCTGGGCAGTGTGCCGCAAGGCACACCAGCGGTGACGGTTGAGACCGACGGAAAGTTGGAGTTTTCGCGGAAGAAGCTGCTGGACAATTCGAAGGTTAGCTTCGCAAACGGGCTGCAGGACGAGAAGACGAAACACAACGTGAAAAAGGTCTTCTCGTACAAGAAGCTCATGAGGGCCAATCACATAATCGAGTACGTCTCGAAAGAACAGCTGGTCTCCGACACAACAAAGCTCCTCAAGCACCTGCACAAGCTGGAAGCCGAAGCCGGTTTCTCGGACAAGTGCGACCGGGTTTCTCTGGAACGTCTGCTGTGCAAGCTGTGCAAGGAAGGACTTCTGAAGTCGTTCCGTACCATCCTCCGAATGGGTACGAAAGAAAAGAAGCTCCAGCTCATCTGCCACCCCAGCGTCACAAAAGACGACGAGATCTTCAAGACCACCATCGAGCAGGCCAAGTTCAAGTACTTCGCGATCCACCGAGAGCCGAAGAAGCGGCCGGGCACGGTGGAGACTCCGAGGGAGGAAGAAGTGCCGAAGCTCCTGTACAACCCGCAGATGAGCCGCGTCTACGGGGCCGAGCCCAAGTTTCGGCGCATGCACATCTGCTACGCGTTCATGCACTACATGATCTATTCGTACAACGGCAAGCTGATCGAATCGGGCGATCCGGACGCCCCGGCCCAGTACCATGAGGACATCAGCTGGCGCACCTTCGTGTCGCCGCTTCCCAAGAGTCCGAACACGCCTGAGGGTTGGTGCATGTTCAGCGACATCCTGCTGTCCCTCCCCCTGTCGATATTTGTCAAAATCGTCAGCTCTCTCAAGTACAAGATCGACGGCATCGAAGAGTACCTACAAGACGACGTCAGACGTCACTACCTCATCCGCTGCCTGCCGGTCAAGCTGCGAAACGCTCTGCTCTTTGCCCGGCGGTACATCTACTCTGTGCACGAGACGATCAAGCGATTGGCTTACATTGGGCTCCTGACCTTTGGTCCTCAAAGGCTCAAGGAGAAGGACCAGGTCTACTTATACCTGCATCGTAGGATAAGGATCAAGGACACCACCATCTCACTGCCGGGGTACCACCAGATCAGCCCAGACACCGAGTACCCCGTCAAGGAGTACTTCCTCCAAACGCAGGACGACGTAAACGATTTTTGGATGAGCACCGAACAGATCTGCGTCCACACGCCGTTGGGAACGGTGCAGACGGCGATGCGGGGGCAGACGATAACGTTGCAGAACCTCTACAAGAAACCGGCCATGGTGGAAGCGGTACGCAACCGAGAGTTCCACGAGGCGGTGGACGACGGGAACATTCCGGGAGACCAGCTCGGAGCCGCGGGATTCGACTCCGCGCTCTTCCCGCACCTGAAGCGTAACTGGACCTACATAGCGAGCGTCCAGCAGAAGGCCGTCACCGGAAAGAACATGTCGTCGTCTTCGAAAGTGACGCACGTGAAGGGATACCTCGACTACATGAGCAGGACATCGAAGGAAGCGAAGCGCGGGAGCACCCCGAAGCAGCAGCAGAAGCAAAGGTTAGGGAGGTTGCAAGCGATGATATCCAGGATTGCAGTCTACTATCCGAGGGATGGATCATCAAATGCGCAGGCGCTGTCCATGCCGGCCATCGCGTCGGACACCGCATCGCCCCTGAAGGCGACTGCAAGGACTCCTCCCGCGCCCAGGAAGAATAAGGAACAGAAGAAGTCCGGCGAGGTTGTCCGCGTGCTCCGCAAGCGAGGCTGGAACAAGGAGCGCAGGCCATACTACGACGAGAAGGACAAGGAGGCCCTGAGATCGATGAAGACCCTGCGTGTCAGCTGGACGACGCAGGAGGACATCATGTTGCTCTTCTGCAAAGTGGCGTCCCTTTTCCTCGATCCGCACCAGGCGAAGATGGTTGTGCCGTTCAGTTGCATACGTGACATCATCCACGAGTACTTTCCAGACATTAGCAAGGACAAGACATCGCGCGCGTGCCAGCGTCGACTGCACTTCATCATGCTCAACCCCGCTACGGCAGCCAACGTGTCGGTGTTCCTGTGCGAGGCCCGGCAGGACAAGAAGCTCACGGAAATGTTCCACGGGCCGAAACCGCCCAGGTCCGCGGAGGAGCAGTGGGTGAAAATGCTGAGGACAGTCATCGAACACCTGCGAGAAAAATTCAGCAAGGGACCGGCGGAGAGGCTGGGCGATCACATGCTTCCACAAACAGTAGCCGAGCTTAAGGAACGCTACAACGTGATCGTGTCCGGCAACCTTGGAATTGACTCCTGGTCGTGCCAAGAACCGCACAACGTTGTGGACATCCACTTCAACACAGTTTCACTGATCATCATGTCGTCGTTCGCAGCCGACACTGGGAAGTCAAACTGGTCTCTCCTGCTCTACCGCATCTACGAGCAGTACCCCGACAAGCTGATACGGTCAGTGTCGTCGAGGCTGAAGCACAAGGGGGTCATCGCGAAGAAGAAGTGTCATGCCAAGAAGCAGCTCGGGTCACTCTCCATGTCGTCCCTCCCCTTCAATCTATCCAATCGCTTCCACTACGACCTTGCTCGGCGATTCCTCCCCGAATGTTTTTCCACGATGGGCGAACTCCTCGTCGAGCTGTTCAGACAGTTTCACGCGGGGGAAAAGCACACGTGCGCGGGAAACACGGATCCGTCACACGCGATACTGCTCTGTAATTTGATCATGTCCGGCAACCTGACCTTCAGCATCGAAATTCCACAGACCATCGTGGAGTTTGATCAGGGCGTACTCGACAGCGTACCGTGCGCACCGAGGCCGAGAAGGGTGCCAGAGAACCTCGACGACGAACTGCCGAAAGACCTGGAGGACGAGGAGAACGCCGGCCTGTCGGAGAAGTCGAGGACGTTCAGGTTCGAGACGAGCGGGGCGAATGTCAGGACATCGAGGTCCTTCCTGTACATGCTGAGGCAGGACATGAACAAGGCCCTCGAGCTGAACACGATTCGACCGCAGGATTACGTCGCGATAAGACCCTGCAGGGTGGAGTGCAGCGTCCGGGACGACAGGTTCCTACCGACCTGCCACGTTGAAGCGCCGACCGACAAGTCTTACCGCATGAAGATACGGAGCCCAGTGTTCGACAGAGTCGTCCAGACACAACGAACGTGTATCCCACCAAGCTATACCTCGAAAGATTTTGTGGAAGACAGGGTTAGGAGCATGTTCTCGCATGACCAAGGTCTAGCCCGGAAGCTGTACGCGTGGATCACTCAGAAGAAAGAGCTCGGGGTGGTGTTCAGCGCTATCTGCGCAGAGTTCTCAACGGAGGACACATCCAAGTTGAGGGAGGTGCTGAGCACCCTCGTAGACGAGATGGCGGTTGTGGTTGTTGGGGTCAAGTGCTTCCGGTACGTCGCAGCTCCCTACGGCAAGCCGTGGATGGTGAAATCATTCAAGATACCGAAGGACCTTCGGTCACGAGCAACATCGCTCGGCGAGGAAGCTGTACACAGGGCCAAACGACCAAGGGTCAATGCACCTGATGAGAATGTTCAGCACGGGATTTCAGAAGCATCCGGATCAGAAGAGGCAGGTCAACAAGAATCACAAGAGGACACATCAAAGGGTGGGCCCAGCCGTTTGGGGCAGATGGTAGAAGTTGAAGCTACGAGCTCAGAAGAACTGATAGAGGTCAACATGGAGATCAGGAAATGTTCAATGATGGATGAGACAGCAAAAAATTGTGCAATTTCCGATTCCAGTACGTCTGATCAAAGCGAGCTTCTGGAGGAAGCAGAGAATGAGTTGGCAACCGGTTCTGAGACTTCTAAGGAGACCGTGGATCCTGATGTATCTAGCCAGAGAGAGTCGCACAAAGGGGCCAGAATGGTACGGTCTGAACCTCTGGGGAATGCTGAAGGGGAACCCGGGACATTGAAGAGAGCTGAAGAAGAACTTGCAAACGAGTCTCAGGTCCCATCAAATACTCCACATCCAAAAACAACCGCTAGGCGGAAAGAGGCAGGGAAGAGCGGACTCGAAGGACCCGCAACATGCCAGGAGCCCGGAAACCCCAAGGAAGACTCGAGAGAACCTTCAGCACCAAAGAGGGACAGGACAAACTGTTCAGCCACAAGGCCTAGGTCTGACGGAACAGATCCACAGAAAGGAGAGAAAGACCGCGGCACCGAAGGAGAACCGACGGAGGAGGACGACGACGACCAGCCCGGAACCTCGACGGGAACGCCCGCGAGCCGTAGAAGACAGCCGCGGAATTCCAGGGGATCGAAGGACAGCTCCGCCTCACCACAGCCCCCGCCGGAGCACCAAGAGAGACGGGGCAACGCGCAGAAACGGACCTACTACGAGACCGCCTCGCGCAATCTCAACCTGGACGCCGTCGAGCGGATCCTCTTTGTGCCGCGACTTTGGAAGAAGCCCGACGGCACGCTCAACCGATCGATGTTCCACACCTTCCTCTCCGCGACCCTCTCCCACATCATGGACAACCCCGGCATCACCGAGGACGAGCTCGCGGGTTCGTTCTCGAAGCAGACGGAGCCGCCTGTCCAGCTGCTGGAGTGCGTGAGCATCCTGGAGAGGTTGCACTGCGTCCGGCGCCATCACCTCAGAGGTTACAACTCAAGGTGCACCTTGTTCTCAAAGAGACGAGATATGACCGTCGAAGAGACCTATCGACCAGGCGACAAAGCGTTCTTCGAAGCCACCGAGGGAGCCGTCGCCCAGTTTGCGGCGTTCACGTCACACTTTCTAAAGACCAGGGACGCGACGTGATGTCGAGACCCATGCTAGGCGGGGCCAGTGTAAAAAATGTAAAACGACTGGAACGAATGTAAAAATTGTTGTGGGACGTGTTGTTTGGTCAGTGTGCGGTTGAGGACTAGAATGAATGGAGAATTTGTTACTTTTTTCACATTATTTCTTGTACATAACATGTCTATTTATGTTGTACATTGCGAGGCTTTGTTATTATTTCAGCGTGGTGATTTGGTTTCACTAGCCCAACAATAAAGACACTCCTGTTGGGAGTCCTCTCTGACCTTTTGTTGCGAGTTTTCTGAACATAATACGTAGCCAGTATGCAGATGAATACTGAGGAAACAAGGTTCCTTCTTAGAATTTCGAAGAGGTTGTAACAAAGGGCTTTGTTGACTTCTTGCCACAAAATTGCCTCATTGGTAAAATTTTGCACTTTTCCGGTACCTCAGTTCTTTCAGTGGCGATGCGAAATGCACTTTCTTGATCCTGCCTTGGCCCTGCTTGCCTCGGCGTGAAATCCCAACAAATATTTATGTCGAAGTATCATGTATTGCACGCAACACATACCTGGAAAACGTAACTGGCCAGCTGCCTTGCTGTAAGTGTCCTAGTGTACACAATTATTCGTGTCCAAGTGTAGATGTTGATGCAGCGAAATTTATATCCATTGTGTTTTTCATCATGTATAGAGCCCTGCGTTTTCGGGTTTTACGTTTTTTGAAGATCGGGGGTGAAAATAGGGGTTTATTTCAGGAGCCGCTGTAAAGGGTAAAATCTGGTAATATCGGGCGGAAAAGTTCGGGTTGAAAATAAAAACAAAGAGCGCTTCCTTCATTTTAGATTGACATAAGATGTGGAACAGCCGTGCTGAATTTCCAACTCGTTAGTGTTCTCCAGTGCCCGTACTGGTGGCTGGTGGTGAAGTGATGATGCAAATCGGGAAGAGGAGTAAAAAGGAGCTTTACCAGGTTTTTTCCTAAAAGGCAGTGGCCGATGTATTTCTGTGAGCGCCACGAAGGTGACGAACTGGTACAGGAACGGTATAAGTATGGTGAAGGGTGTGATTCAGGTACTGCGGTACCGGGGCACACTTAAGGGTGTCTGGCCATTAAAGGAGCACAGAAAGCCATCCAAAGCATTGCGAAAGAATTTCGCACCCGAACATTGACGCGCACGTGCCCGCTTTAACTAACACCGCCTAGATACAGAAAGCATGTGAACTTGTCGCCGTGACGACTCCGAATCTGTAGGCGCAGCGCGTACAGTACTTCCACGTAATGGCGGCCCACGGTATGGGCGGTATGGGTGAGCGTTATTGGTATTATGCTCGAAACCCTGCATATGGCGGGAACTGTTCGTGTCGGATCTGAGACATGCGCTTCCCAATACTATAAAATCTGAATCAACGAAACAAAACGAAGAAAAACGAATGCCAGCTGCTTTACAGACTATAGGAGTCTCTGCAGAATTTCTATTGAAACGCTGAGCAGCATATGGCAGTTTTGCAGATGGAAATTTATACTTTTGGACAAAAGAGCGGAATGGGAAACAATATCCACGTACGAGTCGAAACGAAACCGCGCGGCTCAGGAGCGCAAGACCGTCGCCGTCGGAGGCTCACCTGGGCCAGGAAATCGAAGCCCAGTTTCACTCCTACCACTGCGAGGCCCCTATGTAGAAACCTATGAATATACACCGGAATATGATACTCTGCATAATAAGCATTCAGGTTCCTAAAAAATGTGCAATCAATCACCTTTATTGCTTACGCAAGCTCAGAACGACTAAAGGGAAAAAGAAAAAGAATGCGCCGAACCAATGGAGTAACTCCCCTCCATTCTTTCACGGGTTCGCTGTGGGTCGTAGGTCGTTGAGAAAGTTTCTCACTGCTTTCACTCTTGCAAATTGTCCAGTAGAACACTGTTCTCCGTAATCGAACGGGATGTCCACTAGCAGAATGCCAAACTTCTTGCTGCTTTGCACATTCACCTTAGCTTTGTTGTACTGAAAAGGTAAAGCAGTTCCAGCGTTATCACGATACCAAATATACATTTCCGATAACATATCGCTCTGGCTAAGCCAGTGGCGGTCCCAAGGGAAGGGGGGCGTTGGGGGCGGTCGCCCCCCAAAAGCATAGCCTGGTCCAGTGGCCTGGTCCGTCTGTTTCCCTGTGACTCTCAAGGAGAGCGAAGAGGGCGCACCCCCAAACTTTAAGACAAGTTTCCCATCGTCTAGCATACCCCTCCCCCCCCTCGCACCCAATTGGATAGAGACTGGCTAAAGTACTTCGCTGGGACTGCCCCTGGGCTAAGCTGGCAAATTCGTAACCACCAGAATAACGCCAACTCGGCGCAACGAATAATGTTGCGACAACTTGCGACCTTCCTCTGGAAGAGGCAGCTTGCGTAACCTCGAGGCAAGGTTGTTTCGATTAATAAGCTCGTACTGGGTAGCACGCCGTACCTGTCTATTAGTACACCTGTAGATTTTAGACAGGATAAATCGCAAGCTTCTCCATTCCAGACAAGTATGTCGCAAGCTGTACTCTTACAGCGTCCATTAGTTACGCATGCTATAGTAGTCCATTGACAGTACCGATAAACTCAGGCAGGGGGCGCACGGAGGGGGGCAAGGAGGTAGTTGCCCCTTCAACCCCTGGCTACATTGATTCCACTGAACCCGACGATTTTTTTGTTCTCTACCTTCCAGAAGCCAAGCCAAGTTTGAGCCAAGACAACGCAAAGTTGTGGGCGCTGTCGACACACTGAACTAGATGCAGATTCCGTACCCCCCCCCCCTTTCCAAAACGCTCTGAGTCCCCCTCCCTTCCTGGAAGAAATTCCTGGCGGTGCCCACGCACGGATCCTGCAGAGGGAGGGGGGATCTCCTGACACCCCGCAGTGAAGCTGGAATTCCTGATCGTAGTGTGTCAACGTGGCCTTCCAAGGCGAAGTGTACAGAGCCTCCCATTGGCTTTTAGCTTGGCTTGGATTTTAGGTTCAATTAGGGTGTCTCTTACTCTTCGTTACTCTCCCTCCATTGCTATACAAGGCACATCAGATAGTGTATGCGTCGGGGTTCATCTTTCCATGGTGGAAAGGAGGAGCTTCTCTGGAGCCACGCAGGGGTCACGTTACCTGAATAGCCCAATGAGGTCGCTTTGCACACGTCACTTTGATGGCTACCTCGACGCGCTACCACCACACCGCTCCAAACTCCTCTATAGCGAACACCTTTTTAACGAAAATACCACTACAGCAAATTTTTTTTGCGGTCCCGCTGGAGCCCTATAGGTCCAATAATGGACATCCTTTTTAACGAAAATACCTTTACTGCAAATTTTTTTTGCTCTCCCCTGAGTTTCGTTGTAAAGGAGTTCGTTGTAAGGAGGAGGACTGTATTTCGAAACCACAGAAAATATGCGTTGTGGGCTCCCAGATATATGCACGAAACCAAAACCGGAAGGCGATCGAGCGGGTGATGTCACTGCGAGTATCCCCCAATCTCGGCTTCACTTTTCAGAGCAATAGGGCTCGCTGTCTACTACGCCACTTACCAATTCAGCCAGGTTCTCCGCTTTACTGAAGGAGTAGACGAATCGCTTTCCGGTCACGTAGCCCCAGTGGACAGATTCAGTGTTGTTCGTGTGATAAACGAGATTCGCTGACGGGATGAGACATATGTCGTTCATGTCGGTAACTGCGCTGGAGACACAGGCATCTTTGAACCTCGTGTTACTAGGCGACGCGCCGGAGGAGATGGAGTGCATATTCGCAGCCATAGAGAAGGAAATGCCGAATGCCTGCAGGTCGGAGCCTGGTGCGGCAGAGAGCATTTCGGAGGCTCGTTGCTGCGTGCGAAAATTCGGTCCCCTTTAGTAGTAGTACGTTGATGACCCTCGTACGTATAAGGTCACGAGCGGGCACGAGACATGTGGTTAGTGTTATCCATTCATTCTCACGTCCATTCACTCGCGATGTAACCTCGCAGCGACAGACTGCCTAACTGCCGACAGACTGGTTCAGTTGTGCCTAATCCCTCAGGGCAGATGTCTTTCGACATCACAGGCAAAGTAAATAAAATGAAAAGAAGAATGACGAATACTACTTGGTACTTGAATACGAAGAAGGATCGACAACACAACAGAACGGCACAACATAAATGTCATTTTTGCGTCGAGCTCCACAGACAGGTGGGCATTCTAATGGCTACAATCTATAAATTTAGATATTGACTACACGAAAGTGAAAGACAGCAGAATGAGCTATACTCTGTAAAAGCCATTCCACGTTTTAAAAATGTATTTTAGTTAGTGTTAGTTTTTTCGAGAGGATGTCAGCCTGGCATTTTTGATGTCCTCATAGCTTCTCTTTTTATAGAATGTCTGCAAAAGATAAACATCCTGTATATAGCACACACACACACAAAAGAAAAAAAAAGAAAGTCATAATCTAAACATACCACAAGTACTTTGCGAGCGACTTTTCGAACGTGTTAAAACCACGACCTACTAGATTACAACGACCATGTCACAGGCACCCCCTAGCAGTGGCGCTGCTCATCGACCCTGTTATTGCTTTCTCAAATTTCGCAATACTTTGTACTTCAGCTTACCTTAATATTTTTGTACAAGCGGTGGATTTCCCACGGGAGATGCTTCCATTATCATTCATTATCAAGATGATTATCATTCTACGCGTACGTCCAGTGCTGCGCGTTCAAAATGTTGTCCAATCATGATTTAGATCTCGCAGGCCGTTGAGTGGCGCCCCTAGCGGATAGTGCGGACGGGCTCCTCATAGGGGTCGTTATAATCTTGTAGGTCGTGGTTAAAGCACATGCTTCGGCGTTCGGTAAGGAATTGCTTTTTCGAAGTTGGAATTTCGCGATCTTTCGCGTTCGTACTTCGAAAGGTTCGCTACGTCTAGCACTAAATCTCAGTACATCTCTTGTACACAAACTTCGCCCGCCCTCAGTTAAATGGTTCAGAACATACAGACCCCTTGACACCTTGAGTTCAGGAACTACTTGTAGCGACGGGGGCTAAATTTTGGGGTAAGAGGGACTTATACGTAGATTGTATACGTAAGGACCATATAAGCTGCAGTCGTTAGCTGTAGCTTCGTGGCGACCCATTGCAGGGAATGGATCATCTGTAGAAAGCGCAGGCGGTGATGCCGATTACCACGACTGTGCCGCAAAACGGGATGGTTGGCTGGAAGGGAGTCATGCGATTCTGTGCTGCGGAACTGTGCCAATGATGAAGTACCAACCTTACGAATGTTACGAGAACCCACTTAGGCCCGCTGCAAGCTGCTCCAAATGGGATTCCAGCTGACTGCGGATTGGTCTCAAACCTCAGTGCACAGATCATATCCCTCTCGGTGGTTTTGTTCAGCTCAATACAACGCAGCGTGTGTGTTCACAGAAGCGTATATAGTCGACCGCGTGGGTCGTCCAAACTTACCACGGAAGGATAGGAGTTGTCCTTGATGGTAGCTTGCGACCACGCGCTAGTGGGGTAGATAAAGCAGTTGGGTGCCTTCATAGGAGGAACTGGTGTGATGTGGCTTTGCACAATGAGCATGTTCATGCGGCTGCAAAAGAGAAGAAGAAGAGAAGAGTTTTGAAAGGGAGCCGCTTCTTTCTTATTTTTTTTCGGCAGTTGTCTGAGCCACTCGACAAAAACTACCAGCAAATTATTTACAATTGAAATTTACATCTAGCACATTAGCTGGCTATATAACTGCTCATAAGGCCTGCGTTATGCCACTACGGGCTACGATTATGCGAAGGAAAAATGCGAATAAATAAACGAACTAAGATCAGCGCCGCTTGTCAGCACTGCTGCGGAGGACCCGGCAGCAACGACATCAGCCTGGCGTACATCTCAAACAGAAGAGGGCGGAGCACACAGGCGGGAGAAAGGCTTCTGATGCCGTATTTACTAAACGGTGCGACTCGTCGGCGAGACGCGTCTTCTAACAAAACGCAATGAACGAAAAGAAAAAATGGCGTTCCTTCACGAATTTTTTGCGGACGATTTATCGAACGGATTTTTGTTATGAAAACGGCTACGATATCAGGTGACCGAAAGGAACAGATGTTCTCATTGGGACAACTTTGTAGCTAAAGGTAATTAACGAAAGTTAATTAAGACATTGCCTTTGGACTAGGGAGTGCCCTTCAGCATATGCTATATTGCAATTGATTTCATCTTGGAAAAGTGTTATGTTTGCAGTTAGCCGTTCCAAGCACAATCCTCCATCTTGGAGAAAATTGTGTCATGGCTGCTCCCATGGAAAACAGTAACCAATGAAATGCGCCTAAGTTTGAATGACAGATCGAGCCCCTTTTTTAGGCTCCTTCTAATGGCCAGACACCCTATGGCATACACGACACTGGTGAAAACACCCAAGCGAGTGGCAGCCGGACAAGGCCAAGCGGCGAGCTACGAGTGGGAGATAAGATACTTGGAATGCTAAAAGGGTTGTCGACGTTTAGCATTCCAAGTATCTTAAATGTAAATAAATTATCCCTTTTTTCTTACTTCCCGTACCTTCGTAGTCTGTGTTTCAATTTTCATTTCAGCTACATATATTCGCGGTCGTCCGAACCCCGTTCACCAAGTATATATATATATATATATATATTCCGAAGCTACAGTAGCACAAAACCCGTTGGCAAGGTACCTTATAGCATGGGCATACCGCAGGAATGCGGCGCTTAGCGATGCAGTTCCTGACGCCAGTTGCACTCCAACGAAGAAAGTGTTCACGCCGGCACCCCTTTGGGCTGCAGTCATAGCGTTGAAGATTTTCTGAAAAATTGGTGGTGATGAAGCTGGTGAATAGAATAGAATATATTCGTTCGTGTTGCGCACACCTCATGCAATGGCCGAACGTGCGGCCGCAGTGATGTCGTGACTAACGCTCCGGGGTAAATGTTCGTCCTGAGCAGACACGCATTCCCACCCAATGCAGCGTAGCGTCATACAGACAATATGGAAGTAGCTCGTGGAAGTCAGCTAGTGAGCTCTCTGTCCAGCCATTTTACCTGATGACATTCCTGAACTAGTTATTTCTAGCACATGAATTGGACATTACTAGTGTAGACGGACTAGAAGCTGTTACTTCCCCAGCCTATACTTTTTAAAGGGCGCTACCGCAAGGCTGCAATCATGTCCGAGTAATCTACTCTGGCTGTACTTGGCAGGGAATGCAGTTGCGAAACCGCCATAATGAGGGAAAAGCACGAATGGTCTTATACGCACGTGCCCTATCCATGCCATTTGAGCCAACGTGCTATAGTGACTTACGTTGAACAGTTCTCTGAGTTTGGTTCCTTCCGTACCGGAAAGAACGGCCACTGTTCCGTAGCAGTTGAGAACCCCGAAGGACCTGTACCCTTTGGCGAACAGCTGCTTCAGTTCATTGGTGACAGTGGTCGAGAGACTCGCCGACAAGCGCGTGGCATATTTTCCTGGAAACGAAATGCCAAACTCTGGCTTCGGCTGTTCTGTCCACGACACCTGCAAGTAAGTGTAGTATCTCAGTCGCCAGTCGATTGAAGCGCGGAGCTGTTCCCACACAAAAATTGTACGACGCCTCACGCAAGAAAAAAAGGAGGAAAAAAGGAGGAAAAAAGGAGGAGGAGGAGGACGCAAGTAAAGGAGGAGGAGTAATTGCAGCTTCTACTCCCCTAGTCTGAAATTTTAGTCCCCTAATCCGACATTTAGTCCCGACATTTAGTCCCCAGGACTGCAAATTACGCCACTAAATTTCGCGAATGGACGCCCGAATGCAACAGTCTACGTAAATATGTGCCCTTGGTCAATTTGAACGACATAAGGCTCGGCCAACGTAGCAATTTTCCTCCCACACAGTAAGAAATAGTTAGCGCATCTTTCTTCGCAAATTGTGCCCTAGTATGGCGCAAGATTTTATATAACTCGATATATCACGGTTTGCTTCAAAGTATGTATTTTCATGCATGCACACCAATTATGTACCTGGGACTCTGGGACAGCGCGTGAAATGCAGTCCCCACTCCGACATTCATTTACTCCCGTGCATTTACTCCCGAAAGGGACTATTTTGTGGGGGGGAGGAGAGGAAAAGGAGGGGTTGCGCAAGCAACGACGAACCCTCGCCCCATCCCTCTTCCTCCATCCCAAGCTCATGTTAACCGCTCCGTCCTAGACACCGGCTGGCTGGTTGGCCACTTGTCTACAACGGGAATGGTGCACTCTCATACTCCTGTCACACGGGCATTTTCGATCCTGCTCGACCGAACCTGCTTGAACCCAATGCAGATCGGATGGTGCTACACGGCCGCTTCCAAGCAGGATCGAACTTTGATCCTGCTTGACAGTTCCCATAACAGGATTGAGAATTTCAAGACTGCTCGACGGCCGCCATTTGCATCCTCGACCCCGGTGAACTGTCATAACTTAAGACGGACATGCGCGCGAAGCTACAAATGATGCTTACATCGGTATACCACTGATATCGCTGTTATATAGGAAACGCGAAATTAATGAGTTCCGTTTATTCATTTGCACAGGTCAACCATTCAATGCGCATTGAATGTGGCCGTGTAGCAGCGTCAAAACTCGAGCGTGCTCGGCAATTTCAACGCAGATCGGATTCGAGAAGGATCGAAATGCCCGTGTGACAGGGGTATTAGAAATGAATTAGGAACAGCATAAGTGTCACAAAAAAGGCGTACGCCTCCCGTTTTGAACAAATCAGGGCAGATAACGATATCGTTTGAGATGATGGTTGGCTAAGAGCGTGCTATGCGGTGAGTGTGCTTGCCCGCATCTACTTCGCGCAGGTGTTTCCCGGCACCGCCGCCCCCCCACGTGTGGTCGTATTTACGCAGCGCCTGGCAACCCAGATTTTTTTTTTTGCACGTTTCTCTGGCAAAGATTATTCACTGCGTGGTAGCGGATGCCTAACATGTAGGTATGGCGTCACTACGGCAGGTTGGTTGGGAGGAGAATACCGTGACGTCACCCAGCATTGGCGTCTGCTTCGAAACCTGCATTCTCCCTTGCCGGATGATGTCTGCAGTGTGTTGTTTTCAGAGCGCACTCGCTTAACAGAGGCGAATTCGTTTGAATAAAATCTACGCAAATTTTGGAAAGATCTATTTTGCGTTACGGATATACCACAACATTTATTGGGATTTTCTTGCGGAGTCGCACTTTAAGGGTCCAGTACGCAGTACTGCACCCCGAACATGTACCCGATAGATGACAGAATATTTTGGGTTGAAACTCACGCTTTTGAACGCAGTCCAGGCGTACTGATCTTCAGACCCGATGAGCCCAGCTGTTGTGGGAATGACACTGTCGAAGATTAAGTAATCGCATCCCAGCGATTTGTAAACTTGATCGTTCTCGAAATGTTGACCCACGGTGCACATGAGGAAGAGGTAGGGGACGTGCGCTAGAATAAAAATAAAATAAAATAAAAATAAAAAGAAAGAAAGACCCGGGTGAGTCCCCCATATTTGACAACACCAAGCGCATTCGATGCGGCTGGGCTACAGCGGCCACATGTTTCACATGAATGGGACCGTTCTGAAGGAACAACCGCAGTTTCTTATAGCTGGTAATCAAGATGTGCGGATTTTATTCCTTCCGCTACATACATCGGGCTTTTTCGATCGCGGCACATCTGCGAACTCTGTACTTGCGCGAAAGATGCGCAGCCAGCAGTCCGCCTATGCTGTAACTCCGCAGCGTTCATGTTGCCAGACGACGTGGAGGATACCACGATGAGACGCGATGTGCGGACCGAGTGGGCAGCCAAGGTCGTAGGGAAGGTTAGGAACTGGTTGGTTCCAGTCTCACCACAGGCTGTGCTGCTGGGGTTTCTGACAGGCCTTCCACAGAAAAAGCCGGCACAGTTTTCCCTGAAGTCGGGCCAGGACGCATTCCACTGTCCTGTACTCCATCCTGTCCACGGCGCCATGAACGCCGCTTGTACTCACGGTTGCCTCGTGGAGGTGGTGTGCACGAGGCACGACCGACGGCGATGGTAGTACGCCACGGAGAGGCAGTGGTCTCCATGGCGTGGCCATCGTCGTCGTTGTGTAACGTTCGGCTACAGTACTCCCGCCCCCTTCTCCAGACGAGGAGCGACGATAAAGAACCACGTCTACATCGCAGGTGAGCAAAAGCGACAGTGGATGACGAGCACTGTTGGACGTGTTCACGGCACGGCACAGCCCACGTTGCAGGAGATGGTCGATGAGGCTCGCGGGCGTGCTCGTGGGTGAAGTCGTCGGGCGTCGGAGTCGTGTGTAGAGGTGTGCGTCACGCCGCTGTCATGCCGCCTTGAATCGGCGCGCACGGCGCGTTAGCTCCGCAAAGCAACTGTGGCTACGAGGAGCGTACGGTTGCTGACGGACGTGGAGAGAGGACAGCAGAAAGGAGTGGGGGTAGTATGCGTCCTGGTCAGACTTCAGGAGAGCTGTGCCAACATTCGGAAACCCAGGCAAAACCTCAGACAGCACAGCCGGTGGTATAGGACCCGAAGCCACCACCTCCAGTCTTCAGCACAACCTTGGCTACCACCAACGAGAGGGATCTAGTCCATTACATTGCTGAATAAAGTCTCGGGTACTCGGGGGGATGGGCATGCGTAGCTCGGCGTCGGGCAAACGGATACCGCCTCGAAAACCTGAGTCCAGAGTGCCACGCTATCCATTACATCATAGACCGCATTTGGAATGCTGTCTATACAAAGACAAATACAAGAACCAATTAGCTTCTAATTATTTCGGAGTTTGCAATATTTATAGCAATATTTATAGAATAGTAAAATGACGCAGTGAATACCTTGTGGCACTGCGTAAGCATTTTGCTGTTTTGCCGTAGTGTTTTATGGCGCAAACGCAACTCTGGCCATGAAGCAGTCTTATTCATATTCATCATCATTCGTAATATTCATACCGCAGGCACCGCATCGGTTCACAGCACTCGGTCCAGAGCTTGCCTTTGAGACAGCACTGCCCGCATGCGTACGCCATTGATACGATTGCCGTTGTGAATTGAATGTAACGGCCAAAGTAACGCGTTACTTCTATACTCGTGACTTGACAGTCAAGGTCGCCGTTCCGAGTCTATAGACAGGGGCGGTCGACGTATTGAATCGTCGAATACAGGACCGACAGTCTGCAAAAATTCTGCTTTGTAGCTTACTGGTCGTCGTCGTTGTAGTGGTTGTTGTGGTTGTAGTGGTTGTTGTGGTTGTCGTCGTTGTAGTGCTTGTCGTCGTTGTCGTGGTAGTTGTCGTGCCAGGGCTATCAGTAGGGTTGGGAGCATCGCCACCGCCATACGATGGCGGGGGGTAGTTGTCGCCGTCGTCGTCGTCATTTCCTCCGGCGCCGCCGGCTCCTCCTTTCGAGCCGATTTCTTCACCTTAGAAAGCGGAACCGTGCAAAAACATTATTTCAGCCGCCACTGTTGGTCCAAAGCGTCGTGAACTCACGAAACTGGACTTGCTACGTGACACTGCCTCAGCTGCAAATGCGTTAAATGTGACAGCCTTTCAACTACATGCACTGATTGATGTCACTCAAGGTATTTGTCCACACTAATTCGTCGCGTGGTTGGAAATTGGACAATTCGACAATTTATGAATCGTTTCAAGCTCGTGTAGGGATCGATGCTTCCTTCAGCGGACACTTTTACTTGCATCTTGTCTGCCCTCTAAACCGGAAGTATCCCCCTCCCCCCCCGATGTAAGTTCTCCCCGCGCGTGGGTATGATACTGTAATTCTTTAAAATGACGACGACGGTGATTTTCGTGTAATGGACACGTAATTAGAACGTGCACCACGGAGAGCTGCTCCCCACACAGCAAGTAGTGTGCTGCTTTCCCAGAGGGGCCCCCGAAGGGTCCGACACAACCTCTGGGTTCACTCAACCACCGCCAGGATCCTCCTTTCCCCGGACACGGCAAAGTCATGCACAGTAGAGCCCTGCGCGGATGAGATTTTTGGCATCCGCATCCGACCCGCATCCGCGCACACGTTATCCACATCCGATCCGCATCCGCTGCATACACGACCATTTACATCCGCATCCGATCCGCTAAGTAAAACGCAATATCCGCATCCGATCCGCAAAATCCGCAAGTTTCGAAGGACGCGTAAATACCGCCGGAAGAATGTTGATATAATTTCGGATGCCTCCATGCTGTCACGGAAGGGATCACGACGATAAGCAAAGGTAAACCTTTCAACAAACGCGATATGGAGAGACTTCTGGAACGCGTGGAACGCTACCTCGCGTCGGTGCTCGCGTGGACGCCACAATGCCTCCTCTCCCGTCTTGGCCGTGCATGGTCAAAGGTGAACCTGAGCATGCGTTCGCTGTCGGCTCGCAATACAAATAAATTGCTAGTGGAAAAATTACAGCACGCGGTATATCCGCATCAGATCCGCTACCGATCCGCTGCCTTCGCATCCGCATCCGATCCGCATCCGAGCTCGAGCCATCCGCATCCGATCCGCACACCGCAGAAAGTGATAAATTTTCATCCGAATCCGCAAGTATCTTGCGGATATCCGCTTCCATCCGCGGATGGTGCAGGGCTCTAATGCACAGCCATACGCGGGGGATCAGGTCTCCCGCGGGCACCCTATACCATAACTGCGGCAACACTGATAACCGCTTACTGCTCGAGTCTCCAAGCAGAGCTACCAGGAGAATAGCGGCGCCTACGAGAAGAAGACACCCGACGGCAACGGCAATCAGAATTTTCTTCCTGGAACGTACAGGGTATTTTCAATGCAGGTGCTCGTGAATGCGACACAGCAACATCATGGAAGGCGACAATGGCGCAGCGAACTGTTCAGTATCCACCAACGGCATTCGCTATACGGGGTGTCCCAGAAGACGTGGATTAGAATGCGGGTCAACGGCATTTGTTCTTACTGGTTTTTGCCACCTCCTGATGCGAATGTCACGAACTGAACTAGGAAATTTGCCAAATAAAGGTCACTTTTCACCCTAGCAATGTGAAGAGTGAGGAATTGGCGATAATTGACTGGGATATTAAGGAGCTATCCAATTAGAAAAAAGTAGCCGAATATCATCCTTTCCGGAACTCTCAGAAGATGGTGCTCGACGACTTTGAGGGCAGTCGTTGTCAGAAAGAAAGGAAGCTGCAAACCCCGCCCACAGTAATAGTACACTCTTAAAAATGAACTTCACCGCATAGCACGCTCCTAGCCAACCATTATCTCGTATGATATCGTTATCTGCCCTGATTTGTTGAAAACGGGGGGCGTACGCCATTTCTGTGACACTTATGCTGTTAATAATTGTCACAGAAAAGGCGTACGCCCCCTGTTCAGGCAGATAACGATATCATTCGAGATAATGGTTGGCTAGGAGCGTGCTATGCGGTGAAGTTCATTTTTAAGAGTGTAGACAAAGATAACAGTCTGTGCCATATCAAAGCCTATCGCATCCGGCTTGCGCATAGCACGCTGTGCGCCAACCATTGCCACGCATGATAAGGGTTATCGCTTCCGATCCGACGAGAGGAAGGGTAGTAAGCCTTTTTCCGGCATATCGTATATTTCGGTATATGGTAATTGCCACAAAAAGGCGTACGCCTCCCTCTGTCTTCCAGTCACAAGCGATAACCCTATCGTTCGTGGCAATGATTGACGCACTACGTGCTATGCGGTGAAGCTCTGTTTTTAGAGTGCAGTGCGGGATCATTCCTGCCTTTCTGCATCCCTCTGTGGGCTGGCAACTGTTGGGCTAAAACTGATATTTCGAAAAGCGTTTTCTTTTCTCCTCAATATCGTTGTCAATTATCATAAATGAGTAAATCAGGCAGGGCCTTCGCAAACATTTACATAAAACTTACTCCACGTGACATTTAGGGTGTGACATCAGGGTGTGGCAAAAACACTCTTGAACTGGAACCACAATCTGGAATGATACCGTTATCTGCCCTGATTTGTCTTCTATTTTTGTCTTAGCCACACGCGGCTCTAAGGAGCACCGAGGTGACTCAAAAATGAACTTCACCACATAGCAACATAACGGCAGGAGGAGCCTATTTTGTGCTCATTATGCACGGCACAGAATAGGCTCCGCCTCCCGTTTTCCACAAATCAGGGGCGAGAATGTTGTCATTCGGGATGATCGTTGGTTAGGAGCGTGCTATGTGGTGAAGTTCAACGGCCAACAACGGCAAGCTACCTCGGTATTGTACAACCGGTTGCCGTATAAATTGTATTGTTGCCGTATCGTTTGTACTTTGTGGGTGGTATACCAAATTTCGTTGCTACTAGACATGCATGCGATTTCGAAATGTGTCTTGCCGCACCCTGTATAAGAAGAAGAAAAAAGAAAAAAAGAAGCTCGGGGTATTCTCGCCGTCAAGTGCGAATGGTGTCGACCGTCTGTGGCCGCCTTCTCCGAACGGGATGGTTATTGGAGTCTTCGAAATGTCACTTGGCTTCATGGAAATTCGGTAGTTGGGCCTTGATTAGATCGATCTTGGAAACGTGCATTTTTGTAAAATGTCACCTCATTGTGGCGGTGTCCTTGAGGAATACCTAATTAGAAAGTTGCGTGGGTATCCTCTTGGAAGTGCCTTCTAAGAAGAAAAATTCGCAAGTTTCGCAATATTAGTTGCAAATGCAAAACCAACTGCAAGCTTCCACTCTGGACGGATCTTCCCCGCTTCGCCACTTCCGGTGACGTCATTGGCATTCTCAATCACTCAGCTGGTTGAGATTCGATACCACCGAAAGCCTGAACGGAGATGTTTCTAGCGACTGTTCGGCAGGAGACGAAAGAATCCTGCCTTCATAACCGACCCCTGTGACGTCACTCCGCACACTGTGGCCTGTGGCGCCACAATTCCGATCACACTTTCGGTTCAACAGCGTTTTTTGTCCGGACACCAGCTTTAAATCTGCGTCAGACTTCCTTCTTTATCACGCTGCTTGGCTGCCATGCGCGTTGTCCTTGGGACACCGTTACGTGGACTGTGCACACGGCACGCCATAAAGGAAACGTCACGTCAAGTTACGAGGGTGTCGCAAAGTCAGGTCACCTGTCTCGTTATGCCACCCTTGCTTTTACCGACCCTCGTCTTAGAAAGAAGAGCCTAAGCTGGCTTACTACGCATTTTAGAAACCCTGCTGTGTTCTCTAAAGTAGAGCAAAACATTGAAATACTCACTTCTTTTCTAAAAAAGACAGATAAGTGGAGTTATTCCTGTGCCCACATCCACAGCCGTACTCTGGCTCTGCCTTGAGGGATCCTTGCTCTTCGAAGGGACCTTTCAGTGGCTATGGCAAGACATTGGGCACGAGCTCACTGCTCGTGCAGGAAGTGCTAGACAAGGGATCCCTTAGGGCTGAGTGAAGACACGGCGGTATAAGTCTACGTAAGCTCTCGAGTTTCCGAAGCCCTCAGCGGGGTAAATACAGGGTTCGCCAAGATAAACTTCGGGGTTTGTAACGAAGATAAAACAAATTAGAACAGTGTCGGAAAGCCAAACTAGATGTCAGAAGACGTGTTATGCCCCAAAATTTTATGTCGATAATGCCGCTTGGTCTGTTTCTCTGCGGATAAATCGTGAAAATTAAAAAATCGCTGCTGCCTAAACGGCTATACCTGTGTTTCAGCTTCTTTCCGCCAGATGGCGAAACGGTCGAACGCGGCGTTGCAGAGTACGATTCTGCATTCAGTTCCACTTGCTCAGATTTCGATGTCGTCTGCAATGCCGCGTCCGACCGTTTCGCCATCTGCCGGAAAGGAGCTGAAACACAGGTATAGCCGACTAGGCAGTGGCGGTTTTCTAATTTTCACGATTTATCCGCAGAGGAACAAACCAAATGGCAGTGTCGACATAAAATTTTGGGGCATAATACGTCCTCTAACATCTACTTTAGCTTCCCGACGCTGTTCTTATTTGTTTTATCTTCGTTACAAACCCCGAAGTTTATCTTGGTGAACCCTGTACATCAAGCGCGCAAGACGTCCTAAGCTATTCTTTCACGGCACAGGATGTCCTACGGTCACACTGAATAACTATGTGGCGCTTTGCTAAGCCGAATCATCAGCCGAAGTTGCATCAAGTGACCTATATAGGATTTCGCCCTTGCTGTCCTAAGTTTGTTGTCGAAAGGTTCTTTCCAGGCTATCCAGGTAAAAAAAAAAGGATGTAACGCCCAGTTTCCCATTGCGTTGCTGGGCTGCGAGACTATACATCACAAGGTTTCCTACATAAAGCTCCTATGCAGTTGTGCCCTGGTATGGAGGTGTCCAAAAGACCGTAGTAGGTACAACACTTACGCTGCTCAACATCTCCTCCGCCGCCGGCATCTGTTGAATAACAAAACATCGAAATAAGCTCAACACGTCCTCACCCCCTTCGTGTGCACCCAACGCCACCTGGAGTAAAGGAACCCGAGTTCTTAACCTCGGTAACAATAGTCCTTCAGCGACGAAGCGCTTTCGACCATGACAATACTTTCTGTGTATGAAATCCTCTTACGGTGATAGGTGAAGCAGACGACATTTGTTGCAGACGACAGACATTTGAAGCAGACGACATTGTTCGCGTGACTTAGGAGGAGGAGGTGGCTATCTTTATCTAGGTGGCGCTGGCATTGCTAACTGTGGAGAATATTCTAGAGTGCAGATACATACTGCAAAATGGAAGGACACGGGGAGGGTGCCGTCTGCTAAATGCCGTACCCATATCTCGCCACTGTAGGAATGCCCATTGCAACATAGCACGCGGTAGGATTTATTTTGGTTATACGCTGATGGACCACAAGGGTCATTACACAACGGGGGGCACGACATAGGCGTGACATAACTGCAACTTTCTGTTATACGAGAAATAATGCATACAGCTAATAAACGTGTATCACCCTGAAAGGAATTAAATAACAACAAAAAGATAATAAAAAACGCGTGCACATATCTAACACTACCCATGTATACACACTATATATTTATACATACACGTATACACAATGTATACACACTACATGTAAATCCAGTCTTCCTCCCACCTTTTTGCCGTTTTGCCGTTATGCATACGGTTTGCAGTATAAACAACGGCAAAAGGTGGGAGGAAGACTGGAAGACTGGACCGAGTCATTACGCACATACTAGCCTAGGAGACGGCTTGAGAGAGCTGCTTTGAACTTCTGTGGATCGTGAAGCACGATTATGTTCGAGGGAAGAAAATTCGAAAGTTTCGCCGTGCGAGGAATGAAAGAATGACGGGAGTAGCTATGGTGACATTGGGCCAAGCCCACCTTGTACAGGTGGTCAACCCTCTGGGAGATAAATGTAGCCCTGGTAAGCATGTCTGAATTAATGGAATTGTTATGAAAGATACTATGAAAAAGTGATAATGCAGCGATGGTGCGACGTGCTTCAAGCGAAGGAAAGCAGAGCTGGGCGTTCATACTCGTGATGCTGGACTCGAGACTGAAATCATTACAAATGTACCTGACCGCTCTGTTCTGGACAGCTTCTAACGCTTCTGTGTAGGTGATTTAGTAAGGGTCCCGTATAGGAGAGGCAAGTTTTGGACGTACAAGGAACGTACGTTAGGAATACTCCGTAGGGACGTCACTTCTGGGGACGTACAGAAATGCTTTCACAATCACGTACCATAATTCTCGCTGCATAACACGCACTCACGTATAACACGCGCCTTCGAGATTGCTAGTGTCGGATGCGGCATGAGTGTAGAAACACCGTACACACTTCGGCATCGCCTCCCGCAGCGACCAGCACGACTGGAAGCAGTGCAAGCAATACACCAAGCACGGCTCTGGGTACCGTAACCAGACTTGTACAAAATACTGCGCAAAAGTATTTAAAATAAGATACTAAATACTCTATGGAAAAAGTATTTAAAATAGAGTACAAAATATTCAAAACTGAAAGTAATTTGAGTAGAGTACTAAATACTCTAAGAAGTACTTTACTATTAGAAGTAAGTGAAACGCGTATTCTGAACGTGGCCTTACAAATGAAGGGAATAAACTTCATCAGCCATGCATATCTTTCATTTGCAACGTCTTGGTGTCAAGTAATGTTTGGTGAACTTTGGTGAACCCAAGTAAACTTTGTTGATATGTTCTGACCCAAAACTTCGTAATCCCTCCTGTATGTCGGTTCGGGTCTTTCAACCTCTGGCACATGTTTATTGCTTTGATGACCAAGGAAATAAATGCCGGGATTATCTTGTTCCTAATCCGCTGGTGATTCACCTCGCAATATGAAAAGGAATGATTTTTTGACGAAGTTTGCTATTCACAAGCAAGGCCAAGCTTGGGACCAGCCTATTGTACAAGAGGCTAAATGACAGATTCGCGCATTCCCGAAAAAAAGAACAAGAAGAAAAGGGGGGTTAAATTCCAGTGAGCTGAAAATATGTGCACGGCGGGAAGCGTGCTGGAGGAAGGAAAGTATTTTGAGTACTGAGTAGCAAATACCGAAAAAAGTATTTTAAATACATTAAAAATAGTATTGAGTAGAGTACCAAAATACCGGAAAAAGTATTTAAAATACTGTACTTTGAGTACGTATTCAAGATACGTACAAGTCTGACCGTAACAACCTGTCGTTCACGATCTACATCTATAGTTTCGTCGGGGCGCAGCCCTTGCAGTTTAAAATTTGCCAGTCATAATTCAATAATTATTGTTTAGTTTAGATGGCCTCAGGAACGCGGGTGCCATATCACCCAAGGTCACTTGCGGTCCTATCCATAGACCCATAGCAAATTTCAATTTCTCTATTTTTCAAACTTTTCACGTCTGGCACGCGTGGAATCATCTCGTTCGAACGTGGCACGACCACGATGCGAATCGTGGGACAGAGCGCACGATATGGTGCGACGAAACGCGTTCATCGCACGCGTTTTTACAAATAGCAGCGCAATTAGACCTCTACCAGAGAAACGTCAACATGTTGGTGGACACTGAAACCGAAACAAACCGGGAGGGGAAGGCTGTGATACACGAATGGGCACTTGCTCGCTACCTATTAGGTAGGACCAAAGGTCCCGCCTGTTTCCGAGACCATCGTAATCCCCTCGAGACCGCGACTTTCGAGCGCGATCTTGTTCGCCCCTTGCTTCGAGCGTATAGTTCCAACTCTACAAAATTGGTGGCGCTGACGAACGTTATGATGCCATTAGCTTACAAACAGAGAGAGGTGAAAGATGAAAGTCACAGAAAAGGTTAGCCAGCTGTAGGGATCGAACCCACATCTTCTGGATTACCGGTCCAGGGCTCTACCAATTGAGCTAAGCTAACACGCCTTTCCAGCGACTTTTCGGGGTGCGTCATCTGAAGGGACGACAAACCAGCCACTCACTCTCACTCACCCTCCTTTCACTCTTACATTTTTTGCTCACTCATACACACATTCATACGACGGAAATCGACGCAAGCGGCACCTGTTGAACAAGAGAGTCTATTGAGGACTAGCGCACTTACCGGTACCGGATATCCCGGACATCCCCGACATCGAGGACATCGAGGACATCCCCGACATTGCGGATTCTGCGGAAGAAAATTAGTACACGTTAATTCCCATTGCTTCCTAAACAAAGTCACCGTTGGAATACCGTACTATCTGTGCTTCTAATGTTGCATTCCACGGTAGTCTTAGCAGGTACACCATTTGATTATAATTGTTTGGCCCAAATATCCTATAAGGGTGTGGGTTTCTCTCGGGAGTGTTCGAACCGCATTGTTGCCAAAGGGCAGACTCTCTCTGCAAGCATCAATTCGTATATTTCCATCCATGGGTACACTCTTAAAAAATGAACTTCACCGCATAGCACGCTCCTAGCCAACCATCATCTCGAATGATATCGTTATCTGCCCTGATTTGTTGAAAACGAGAGGCGTACGCCTTTTTGTGACACTTATGCTGTTCATAATTGTCACAAAAAAGGCGTACGCCTACCGTTTTCAACAAATCAGGGCAGATAACGATATCATTCGAGGTTATGGTTGGCTAGGAGCGTGCTATGCGGTGAAGTTCATTTTTAAGAGTGTAGTCCTCTAATTCAGACAATCTCTGCTTCAATTTTCGCTGCCTAAGGCGAGGTGTAATTCGTAGGTACTACATAACTGGAATTTGCGCACAAGTTCGAAATTCGCGCGCGGGCAGACGTGCGCGTGACGTAAGTGTAACTGCATTGTGACGTCACAGAGGCGCTCCCTTTGAACTGGCCTCAAGGATTTGCTCCCTGAAACTAAAAACCCAGTAATCGAATCTCAAAATCGATATCCAGCAAAAGAGGAGATGATCCTGGCAAAAATTTATTTCGATCACACTGGCGGAGCTTGCATTCCGCATGAGCAGTAGCGTCAAGTAATTATAAATTGCTCTTGTAGACTGAGATAACTTCGTGAACAGCGAGCTTCGAAACCAGAATATTGTCACGTAATAAAGAGGATGAAAAAAAAAAGTCCACTTACCTTCGGTCATTTTTTTTCTGGAACCAGAAAATCAATGGGGATCAGAAAGGTGTCCACCGAGTTCGGCAGCTCGTTCCAAAATGATCACAGCTGAGATGACAGACCTCTCGCGCGTCCCGAGGCACGCCTTTTTATTCCCACTTTATCCTCTTCGTCGAAGTATTGACGGTATTGATCTAATACTGCAAAACACCTACAGTCCGGTATTGAAAGCGTTCTAACGAGAATCATTGGTGAACTTCATTAAAATTTACTTTAGAGATTTTTTTACTCAAGCGGAGCATATCTCACGAGGGATGCGTTCTTGATTAAGTTGTAAATTGGTTATCATCATCATCATTCTATACCCACGGCAGGGAACTCGCTATGAAATTGAGGGGCGAAATCGAGCTGAGGGAAGAAAAGGCCGAGCCCAGATGCTTTCAGACATATGTCGGCACAGTTCCCCTAGAAGTCGGCCCAGGACGCACATTTCTCCAGGGCGTCAGTCGTGACGTTGCCCACATACGTGAGGCCGACAATGGCAAGCCCTTTCACCATTACCACCACCACCACCACCACCACCACCACCGAGCGAGCCCAGATCTAGAGCGCTCGTTTAAGACAGAGGCGTCGGCTGGGACGCTGGTGGTGGTGAAAGAGCTGGCTGTTGTCGGCCTCGCAGGGGTTGAGATGCCAAGCCCCGAAAAAAAACCCGGAAATTTTGGGACAAAAAAAAAAAAAAACAAGTATTTTTTTCGTTTTTTTTCTCGTCTCCGGAAAAATTGCCCAACATTTCGAGGCGACAAAATTCAAAAATGTAAATTTTCGTGCCTTCGATGCGTTCCAACCCGCCAACAGTGCCTTAGGTGCCTCTAATCCGGCCAACAACCACCAACTTAGAACTCCGTCTGGCTGCTCCAAGCGATCGCCGTCGCGTTCACATAATGTCGGAGTTCTGGTCGGAGTGGACGGGTTGTTCTAATTACCTATCGCTGAGTAGACAGCAGTCTCATGGGATGCTCTGCTCTGTTTTTATGCCTATAGAGGGCGAACACTGCTAAAGTATCTAGCTCATTGTATGCTGTGGCTTGGCCGGCAATGCTTCGACTCAGCAGTAACCGTTTGTTTCAATTTTTTCCAATTTTTTGAAGAAAAAAAACGAAAAAGAACGTTTTTTTTTCGAGCGATTCAAAATTTCCGGAAATTTTGCATCTCTACGCAGGGGTGGGCAACGTCGCGGCTGACGCCCTGTGGAATGGCGTGTTGGCCCGAATTCTAGGGGAACTGTCTAGGGGAATTCTAGGGGAACGACATATGTCTGAAAGCGTCTGAGGAAAACCCCAGACAGCACAGCAGGCACGGGGATTTGAACCCGTGTACTTCCCAGTAACTATGGTAGCGGTGGTGGTGGTGGTGGTGCTAATGAAAGAGCTCGCCAGCCCAGCAAGTAGAATAGCCCTTGGCCAATCTCCCTTGGTGGATAACGGCCAACATCTGAAGAGGAGGAAGAAGACGCAGGTGGTGCCAACACCAGAATTTAGCGCATTATGAAAAACGCGGAGTAGATGATATGTGAGAGACACTTTACTTCATCTACTTCCTCACACACACACAAATGGCCATGATCAGGAGGGTGATTGGCCAGGGCTATACATAGAGCTATCTAAGATTGATGTAGCACTATCAACCAGTTGTATGTATGCATGTATGCATGTATGTATGTATGTATGTATGTATGTATGTATGTATGTATGTATGTATGTATGTATGTATGTATGTATGTATGTATGTATGTATGTATGCATGTATGCATGTATGTGTGTGCATGTGTGTGTATCTGTATGTGTGTACGTATGTATGTATGTATGTATGTATGTGTGTGTATGTGTGTGTATCTGTATGTGTGTATGTATGTATGTGTGTATGTACCCGAGCAGCACAACATGATGGCACAATATTGGCAATGTCGGCCCAATATTGATCCACGATAGTACCAATACTGGCCCAGTATTGCCAATATTGGTCCAATATTGGCTTATACATATATTGGCGTATGCATGTTGTGCTGCTTTGGTATGTATGAATGTATGTATGTGTGTATGTATGCATGCATGTATGTGTGTGTATGTATGTATGTATCCCAAGCAGCACAACATGTTGGCCCAATATTGGACCACTATTGGTAATAGTGGCCCAATATTGGTCCTATATTGGGCCAAGATATTGTGCTGCGCGCCAGGGGCGACACCCTAACCCATTGCTTGTATTTATGTGGATTGAAATAATGAGCCCCTTCACAATAACGTTCGAAGCCCTATGTTGTCCGGTAATGTCAAAAGAGATGTCAAGGCACAGCGTTGCTGGACTGGATTCGGCCAGAGATCAAGCAATTTTGACATAGAGGGGGGGGGGGGGGCGAGAGTCCAAGTGGCTAAAGGAGCCCAGAAAGCCATCCAAATAATTTTCTGTTTCTTGCGAGTGGACGTAACCTGACGTGACAACTTACACACAAAAAATCTCTGTACGCAGTATTTTTCTTGGAATAAATCGCCCCCGAACATCCACGCGCGCGTTCCCGCTCGACTCGCTCTGCAGGCCGAAACGAGGAGGAGGAGAAAGAGGAGGAGGAGGATTGTGATGTAATCGTGGTTACAAGAGAGACCGAACTTCCAGGTCCCCCAAGGTCGCCATTTTCCCATGTATTTGTTCCTATCCCGATGCGTGCAATGCCGGAGGCCGCCCTTAGATACCATTGTTACCAGACGTTGGCTTGCGTTGAATTGTAGCGCGCTAAAGATCCAGTTGAAGCACAATCCAAGCCAGGCCAAGTCACCGAAGGAGAAATGGACGACTGCGCCTGCGGCGCCTGGTACAACAGGAACGCTATGCCATGAACGCAGCCGTGCACTACATCCTTCCGATCGCTCAACACGTTTCAAAACGGGACCAAAAAGTGAAACACGACACAGAAAGTTGTTATACGCGTTTTATTTGGGCATATAAAGACTAGATTCATTCGCAGAAACAACAAAAACATTTTGCCGCTAAACTTAGCGCGCTGAAGTGATCGGAAACGGCAACAGTGGGGTATCTAGTGGCGGCCTTCTTAGTTGCACGCTTTTCCGAACCTGCGAACTTCAATCGGGGTCGGCGCTTTTCGCGCTCTTTTATCTTTTTCGCTTCTGCTCCCAGTTGTCTCTCTCTCTCTGTGTAGCAGACGACGCTTCTCCAAACAAGCAAACGAGTTAGGAGGTTACACCGCGATGACGTCAAAGCGACTCTGGCGGCTAGTGGCGGGCACTGCCACCGTTGCGCGCGGTCGCGATGTCCAAAATCGAATTCCGCGATATGTATACATCTGTCTAGTCAATTACTGCGCATGGTGCGTTTTAGCAGACATGCTAACGGCTTGGTTTGAAAAAAAAAAAAATGGTCGTGATTGAAGCACTTTCGGTGCTCCTTCTAGAAACCCGGAGAGCGCGCTTTGGGAAGGATGGTAGTGAGGGCAATGAAGAAGAATGTGCTCTAGCGATCTTCTACAGGGTGCGGCACTCAATTGTGCCGCTTCATAAGAAAAGAAGGTAAAGACCAACTCGCCTGAAATTTTCCACAGTGAGAGCCATTTGCCTGAAGTTTTTTTTAGCATTCCTTGCGGGCGTCGTCTGTTCGCGCACACAGGAGATAAAAATTGTTCCAACTTTTGACCCCACGCGTTTTCCATGGCCTATTCCCGGTCATTTTGGGGACACTTCGTTGCCGAACCGCATTTCACAATGAGTTTCGCCACATCACACGCAGGTGGCGCAAGGCACCAAGCGAAACCGAAACTCTTTGAGCAAGCCTTGAGACACCGGAATTTGTCTCAAGCGGTTAAGCCACTGAGCTGTAAAAGCCACAGTCGCATCGAGTAGCAGAGAAGAGCAACAGCTCCCATGAAAACGCGTATAGAATGATGATGATGACAATCAATTTACAACTTAATCGAGAACGCATCCCTCGTGAGACATGCTCCGCTTGCGTAAAATCATTATAGTAAATTTTAATGAAGTTCACGAATGATTCGCGTTAGAACGCTTTCAATACCGGAATGTAGGTGTTTTGCGGTATTAGATCAATACCGTCAATACTTTGACGAAGAGGATAAAGTGGGAATAAGAAGGCGTGCCTCGAGACGCGCGGGAGGTGCTCCGTGGGACGAAGAAGAAGAAGGCGGCGCTCAGTCATCTCAGCTGTCTTCATTGTGGAACTACCTGCCGAACTCGGTGGACATCTTTTCATCCGCATTGATTTTGTGTTTCCAGAAAAAAAATGACCGAACGTAAGTGGACACTTTTTTTCTTCTTTTCATCCTCTTTATTACCTGACAATATTCTGATTTCGAAGCTCGCCGTTCACGAAGTTATCCCAGTTTACAAGAGCAACTTATAGTTACGACATTACGCTACTGCTCATGAGGAAGAATGCTAGCTCCCCCAGTGTGACCGAAATACATTTTTGGCAGGATCGTCTCCTGTTTTGCTTGAGATCGATTTTGAGATTCGATTTTTAATTTTTTGTTTTCGATTTCGGTAGACCCGCGCCAGCCGGGAGCAGATACTTGAGGCCAGTCCAAAGGGAACGCCTCTGTGACGTCAGTTCAGTTACACTGCTCAGTTCAGTTACACAGACGCGCACACGTCTGCCCACGCGAGGATTTCGCACAGTGTGCACATTCCAGTTATGCACTATACCTATGAATTACTCCTAACCTTAGTCAGCGAAAATTGAAGCAAATATGAAAGAAGAAAATTAAAGCACTCCCCATGGATGGGACTAGTCAACCCTCGATTTATGAACCTTCGATTTATGAATTCCCTCGTTTTATGAACAGGAGCACGAGGAACCAAAATTTTTACTTGCATTTTCCCCTCGTTTTATGAACCTCGATATTCGAATAATGAATGGAATTTCTGGGAACCAACTAAGACTTGCCCTGCGTTTTTTGCCCTAAATTTATGAACGGATGGTTCCGAGGTCAACAAAAATCCTGGAATTGCACCCTCGGTTTTTAACCCTTCGAAATCCGAACAACAAACGGGTTTTCCGGGGACGCATTAAGGGCGACCAAGTGTAAAGCAGCAGGCACGGTCGAAAGCAAAATTACACTATATATTGCATTATAAACACAATCCCAACTCACAAATACTGTCTCGTCAGCTCGATCGTACTGACTTAACGGAATTTTCGATTTATGAATCCCTCGATTTATGAACGATTTTTCCGGGAACCGAGGGTGTTCATAAATCGAGGGTTGACTGTATAGGAATTCAGGCTTGCCCTTTGAGAGGAGGGCAGTTTTTCTCTCGCCCTTTTTTTGGGAACAATGCGGTGTGAGCGAGAGAAACCCGAACCTGTACAGGATATTCTGGCGAGACAATTATAATCAAATGGTGTACCTGCAGAGGCTACAGTGGAATGTAACTTTAGAAGCACAGATAGTACGGTATTGCAACGATCGCATCGTTAAGCAAGCAAGGTGAATTAACGTGTTGCTAATTTTCTTCCGCAGAATCCGCAATGTCCGGCATGTCCTCGATGTCGGGGATGTCGGGGATGTCCGGCATGTCCGGGATGTCCGGTGGCGGTAAGTGCGCTAGACAATTATGGTGACATTAAGTTATTACTTACTTGCAATGCAATTTGTAATGAAAATTTGTAATGAAAATTTGAGCATTGAACACAAGTGTTGATGAACGCGTATGGTCGCATCGTATGGTGTCCTGTCCCACGATTCGCATTGTCGTCGTGCCCCATGAAAATCGATATTCGAACAAATTGATTCCACAGCTGCAAGCTGGTAACATTTTCGGTGTATAACACGCGTGTTATGCGTTAAAAATAAAATAAAAAAGCATATAATGTATAAAAAAATTGAAAAATAGAACGTACGTGTTATCTTATTTCGTGCTGTATATGTGCATCGATACATTTTCGAGTAGGACAGACAGTGACGCCGCGCCTATTCCCTTTTGCTGTCGTCTGCAACGAAATATCATGTATCCGCGCCCCAGGTTATTAACCACGGTTAGCAATGCCAGCAAGGTATATCTAAACTGGTAGCGAAAACTAGCGAAAATACCAAATCAGACCCATCGGCAAGGCCACCAGCATGAGGCGCGAGCGATCCTGGGTGTTGACAGTAGAAGTACGGTTGTAAACAGAAAAACTTTACAACATGGGCCTGGCTTGTGTGTGTACTAATAGGTTATTCTTAATTTCAATGTAGAAAAAGCTTTCTGTTGCCCCGCTCGTGCATATATACGAGATCATCTACCACTCCAGTACATTTCCGTATCCTGCTCCTTTGCGCATGTGACACAGTTGGGGGGTGTTTATCCGTGTGTCTCTGTATCCGTACCGTGTGTCCGTGCATTGTAATACGAAGTTCGTACACTCTTTGGGTTAAACAGGAAGCGACCTTCACATCTCCGTGCTGTAGACCAAGATTAACAGATGTGAACAGATATGAATGCAACAATGCATCTCCTGTTGCTGGTCCCGCGAAAAAAAGATTTCGTCATGGGACGAGCGGCCATGATGGTGTGAGTGTTAGCAGGAGCCAACTGTGCACCAACGATGTTGTGTTTTGTTGCAATGGACCTATAACGGCCACTCATTGAATAAATGCAAACGTCTAATCACTAGATGTACGTATAGCTCCAGGTGAGAAATGGGCCTTATGTGAGCCTTTCTAATTTCTTTGTGGTCTCAAGACGCCTTTCTGTTTGGAGTTGTCAAAATCTGATAACTGTATGTATTTGGAATTGATATGATTCATTAAATATGATATGCTTTATTTTTCTGTGTTCTCGTCTGGTATTGTTGACTGGGCGCGGAAAAGGGAATACAAGGCAAGCGAAGTGGGCCAGTATAAACGTGCATGGCTAATTATGCACTACTTATTATTCATACTAGTGACGTCGTCTCTGACGTCATTTATTTACAATCGTAGTAGTCCGCGCGACGGATGGATGGCGCTGACCGTCTCTATCATGGCGTCATTCTGAAGACACAGGGGCCTATGGGAGTTGCGCTACCTGTTTAAATATACCTTGATGCCAGCGCCACCTAGATAAAGGACGCCTCCCTCCTCAAGAAGCCCCGTGGACAAACATGCCGCCTGCTTCGGCTAATCACCGTATAGGCAATTTCCAAGCTTTTGGTCGTCGAAAGCATTTCGTCACGCCTTTTCAGAAATCTGGCTTGGGCTTCCAGTTGGCGCCACATAGCACGCTCCTACAGCCAACCATCATCTCGAATGATATCGTTACCTGCCCCGATTTGTTGAAAACGGGAGGCGTACGCCTTTTGTGACAATTATGGACGGCATAAGTGTCGCAAAGAGGCGTCCGCCTCCCATTTTCAACAAATCAGGGCAGATAACGATATCATTCGAGATGATCGTTGGCTATACACTCTTAAAAATGAACTTCACCGCATAGCACGCTACTAGCCAACCACAGTCTCGAATGATATCGTTATCTGCCCCGATTTGTTGAAAACGGGAGGCGTACGCCTTTTTTGTGACACTTATGCTGTTCATAATTGTCACAAAAAAGGCGTACGCCTCCCGTTTTGAACAAATCAGGGCAGATAACGATATCATTCGAGATTATGGCTGGCTAGGAGCGTGCTATGCGGTGAAGTTCATTTTTAAGAGTGTAGGAGCGTGCTATGCAGTGAAGCTCATTTCTGTACACGAGTGTACACGAAACTTCGTGATGTTGAGGTTATTTCAATGTTGTCTATTTCACAGATGCCATCGGCGCAGACGAGGAGCAGAGTAAGTGTTATTCACATACTACGAAAAACTCGTCAGAGACCGATAACGCGAGCCGTTTTCACGCTGTTCGGGGACATCTATTATTCGATACCTCACACCGGGATGCAACTGGGAGCATTATATACGAAACCTTGTAACGTATGGTCCAGCCGTTAGCCTTTTGATAGCAACACAGGGGATTGGGCGCCACTGGGCTTATCTGCTCCTGCATAGCTTCGATACAACTTGGACGATTCGGCTTAGCAAGCGGATTCCCTGTGCCATGAAAGGTTCACCGCACAAATGTTGCTCGCTCGATGCTTTTGTTTGACCTTTTACCCCCCCGTGTTGTCACGTGGGAACCATGAGGCCGAGGACGATAGCTATGTGGGGAGAGGTAAACATTGCTTAGTACCGGCGCACGTCACAGGAACCCCAGGTGATCGAAATTCCCCTACCCCTAACCCTACCCCTATCCCAGAGGCACGTGCGGTCGGTGCCCACACAAAAAAGTCCGAGCTTACGCGTAGATCCGTGATGTGTGACTTGAACTTACACAAGCAGGACTAACATTCTCTTTTCTATTGTCTAGATAAGAAGTGAGTATTTAAATGTTTCGATTATTATTATTATTTAGACATACAGTCAAACTCCTTTACAACGAAACTCAGGGGACAGCAAAAAAAAAAAAAAAAATGCAGTAAAGGTATTTTCGTTAAAAAGGTGTTCGCTATAAAGGAGTTTGACTGTACTGCCAGCCCCCGGTTGGCGCCCAGGCAGGAGCGGACAACAGTGCACAATCCAAGTATAGTAGTGGAACAAAAAGCGCGGCACGGCACAATCGGTTGTCGGTTCATTCAATGCACGCACAAAGGTGTCAGCAGTGTCCCTCCTAGTCCCTCCAGTGTCCGCATGTGTCGAAAGATGGTTCCACTCTAAAACGGTACGTGGTGGGGTCAGAGCCGTAGCCACGGGGGCGAGAAGGGCAGCCGGCCCGGGAGCCCTCGTCAGAGAGGGCGCCGAACGCCAGTGCTCTGGCAGCTTGGTTAAACGTTTGCCCTGCCCTGGGCGCAAACTTTCCTCCCTACGGCTCTGCGTGGAACGAAACGAAATTTAAAACAATCTGTTACGCCGTGAAAGCTGTTAGTGGTGATCGTGCTTCTTCCTACACTGAACTTCACCGCATAGCACGCTCTGCGCCAACCATTGCACCGAATGATTGGGTTATCGCTCCTGATTCGAGGAGAGAGAGAGGCGTACGCCTTTTTGTGTCAATTATCATATATCCAAATTGACACAAAAAGGCGTACGCCTCCCTCTCTCCTCTAATCAGAAGCGATAACCGGTATCATTCGTGGCAATGGTTGGCGCAGAGCGTGCTATGCGGTGAAGTTCAGTTTTTAGAGTGTAGTACGCTGCACAGATAATCGCATAATCTGATGCCTGAATTCTGACCAGTGAATTTCAAAGTGTCGTGCAGGAAAACTTCACCTTGCCACAGCTGTGCCCGATGACGTCACCCACAGCGTCAGCGCACGTTATTTTCACGCATTTTCAACTCTGCGCGACACTGGTTTTCTACTAGCAATGTGCACTAGCGCAGAATAATAGTAGCGAAGTCAATGCACACTAACCAATGTTCTGCGCTTTTGTTGTTCACGAGCAACCGGATTGAAAATAAACGTTTCATTTCAGGAAGAAAATAATCCTGATTGCTGCTGTCGTGGGATGCGTGCTCCTCATTGGCACCGTATTGCTCACGGCATCTTTGCTTAGCGGCTCTGACAGTAAGCGCTCACTTTATCCTGTTGGAAACTATTTCTTTTTGTACATATCCCTCACATGCAGCGAGCAAAAACAAAGAAAAAATGCCAACGTTTGTGACGACATTGGTATCGACTTTAGAGACCTAATAGACCTCTCCCTGTTTGTAAACAAGGCCGCTCCCGAAAATCACTATCCCTATCCACTATTACGATGATCACTGAAAGGGACGCGACTTTCGGTTCTACTTCAGTACACTCACAATGAACTTCACCGCATAGCACACTCCTAGCCAACCATAAGCTCAAATGATATCGTTATCGTACGACAATTATGAACAGCATAAGTGTCACAAAAAAGGCGTACGCCTCCCGTTTTCAACAAATCAAGGCAGATAACGATATCATTTGAGATTATGGTTGGCTAGGAGTGTGCCCAAGTTCATTTTTAAGAGTGTAGGAGGCAGCGAACAAGTGCCCATTCGTGGAAACCAGCCCTCCCCTTCCGATCTGTTGCGGTTTCGGTCTGTCTACCAACGCGTCATGGTGACGTTTCGGGGGTAGAGGTATATTGACGTCCGTCCTTTCTCCTGAAAACCGGCCATGCCTACACACATTCATGTAGGAGACAATCTTCTGCAGAGCTAGTCGACTGCGCGCTGCCCTCTGATTGGTGTGCAAAAGTAGTTATGACGTCTCAGGCGCTGGGGCATCCCAGTACTAACCGGTAACAATATGAACTTTCCTAAATTATACCAAAAGAACCCATAGATCAAACAGACCACTATGGTCGGGGTAGGCCGACAATATACTATTTTTCTGTCCGAAAAGCGCTTAGCCGACGCTCCGACGACAACGAGATCAGCCTGACGTTGCTACCTTACGAGTGAGAAGTGGAAGATGCGAAAATCGTCATAGCTTTCTGCTGTTTCGCTTTTCCTTCCACTAGACACCACCACTACCACCACCACCACTTCCACCAACAGACAAGCAACAAATTACACACTGACATGGATATCTCGAACGGGAAGACGACCCTCCCGAATGCAGTCACTGTGGGGAACAATTCTCAATCCTTCATATCCTCATTGTATGCCCAGCATATGAGTATCTTCGTGAACGTCATTTCGTTTTATTCTACAGAAACTTCTTGCCACTGCACCAGGTGCTTTTGCTGGGCGAAGTTTGGTACCCTTTGAAATTATTAACCCAGCACTTAGCACTGCTTTAGTAAACAGACAAATTCGATAGACTATTTCATAGACCTAGGTAAAACTATTTGGTGCATTTTGGCCTTAGTAACTAATGCGCCAGAAAAAAAAAACAAATCAAATTCAATTGGAAAAGTAGAAATCAAATCAAATGTCGCTCGTGTGAATGCACGGCAAGAGCTAGGCATCCCTTTTTTCTGACTGGTGGTATAGGGAATGTTATTTTCGGAAATTCCGGCATGTTCTCAACATCCGGCGACTGCCCTTGCCATGCATTCCATCGAATAGGAGCCAAATTCGCGTGGGATTTTCGATACCATGGTCAATAGTCAACGAGGGATGAAACGGAACGACGGACGAAATGAACGGATGCGACAGTCCCTCTAAATGGCGTGACTCAACAAGACTGTGGCCGTAGCTATGGAGAAAAGACGACATAAGCCGCATAGGGAGCCACCGGTAGCCACAGGAAGCCTGTGTTTAAAATAGGTGGCTGGCGATTGGCCGACATCCGCGTGAAGGAGTGAGGGGACGTTTAGCAGGCTTTCTGTATCTGGGTGCCGGAACCCACACCCTCATATTCCCGGTCCATGACACCACGAATCTACGTACCAAGCTACGCTTGGTAGGGCACTGTCCGCACACCAACCTTCAACACGATTTTCTTTCTCGGAATAGCAGCTGAGGCAACTGAAACGTGGTATCAGAAAGCCCAGTTGCGTACTTAGTCAGAAAGCTCTAGCAGCGGCGACTGAAATAATGTTGTTTTTGCACGGTTCCTCTTTCTAAGCGCACGAAGTCCAATCCAACGGCGACGACGACGATCCCAAAGACCAGTACGACCCAGGGTACCCAGACGCACCCCCACCTACTACTACACCGTCAACGTTACCAACGACCACCACCACTACAACGACGACGACTACTACCACCACAACGACAACGACCACCACAACGACCACCACAACCACGACGACTAGTAAGCAGCAAAGCAGAATTTCTGCAGAATTTCAATCTTTCATTGGACAAGAGCAGATGGCAGACTGCACGTACCGTTCCGTGTGTCTGTCATGTCTATACATGTTGGTACGGTCAGAGTGAAAAACCGGAGAATTGTGCTGGTAGTTTTCCCTGCAGCGCAGTGCAGAGTGGGTTGAGTGGGGAAACTAACGAGAGGAAACCGAAAGACCAAACAGAACGGGATGCGCGTTGCACCAGTGTAACATGCACACTCGAGCCAGAGAGGCCCAGAGGAATTCGCCACTATAGGTGTATATCTACATGAGCAATTTGTATGGATGACACATGACAGATCCCTAGAAAACTTATTTCTGTATTGAGATTCCGCCTCGATATTCAATTTCACGTGGTATCAATCTTCTCTATGCGGTACTGATGCATGGAGTCCCACAAGAATATTTCAGTATGTTGTGCCCTGGTGACTGTCATCCACTCCTCGAGCCAGATGTCGAGCAGACTACGTTCGATCAATGCACTTCGACCCTTCGCGTTCGAGTATTCCGAACGTTCTCCTCCGGACTCTCCTCATCGAAGCTTCGTTCAGGTGGGCCAGGAGAGGGCAGAGTGTTACTGCTTCTGCTTCGTTGTCACTTGAGGTCAAACTCTTCTACGTCAGGACGTCTACTGGGGCATTGTGGTGTGAACGGTTCGGACGTTCCATTTCGAAAATCGCTCCAATATTGGTCCTTGAGAAGACTTTTGACCATAACGTTGTTCCTCTCCTGTTCCTGAAGCTCCCACCCGTTCCTTGCGGGTTGACCATGCACACACCCACAATCGACCGCGTGCACTGCGTCGGTCCTGGTAGCATCCCCTCAGAACAGTATGGAAAGTTGGCAAAGGGAATGCGCCCAAGGGCGTTAAATGTCATCGATCAGCAAACCTCCTTCCCTGGGCTGCAAGTCTGCGATGTCATGTGGCTGCCCTTCCCGCATCTCGATTGATCGTTCTCGCTAGCCAATAGCACGTCAAGGAGTAGCATGTGTTGGATCGTCGCCACTGCGTGAACTAATTGTCAACTAAGTGTTTCTCAGCAAAATTCGCGTTTTCAAAAGACTAACGGCTCCTGAATGATGTATGTTCATATCAGGCGCCGCCCAGACCTGTTTCGACGACCACTTCCAGCGAGCTCCTGACCTCTCCTGGTGGTTCGGATGCCCTGGGAGCTAGTACGGCTGAATGGAGGCCTCGGACGAATAGGCTGTCTGAATGTTTGTCCGGGATTGCAGACCGGAACGACGACGGCTCACAATTTAGTTCGGCTGGATTCGTACAGGGATTCGCCCTAATTTCTGATGGGAGTTTGTCCACTAGCTTGCCTGCGTTGATTGCCATTCTCTCTTGCTTTCTTCCATCTCTCTCACTCACTCACTCACCAAGACATCTGGTGAATGTTATGGGAAGTAACTGTAAGGATGCAGGAACACAGACTGAAATACGACATTGGTAGAAAAAGCCCGGCATTGACGGGAACACAACCTCGCACCGATTAGCAACTGCGCTTGTGTTAGGTGTTCCAGCCTCCTTCAGAACAGTCACATGTCCCAGCAGCGTCGGTTGTTAACTCTGGCCATCGATTCTTTTTCTTTTCTAGCGCACCTTCCCTACTTCACCCTCATGTGCACCGTGGGTCAACGTTTCAAGAAACCAGACGCTTACCAGTCTCTGGGATGTGATTACTTCATTTTCGACAGCGTCCTTCCAACATCTGATGGGCTCAAGGGATCCGAGGATCAGAAAGCCTGGGACTGGTTCAAAAGCGTGAGTTTAGCCTCGCTGGCCGTCGTGCTGTGATGCAATATCCAGGGCATTTCTAAGTTTACTGGGGATAGTCCACTGCATAGTGGACCTCTTAACGCTGCCCGGAGCGTACATGATTCGTTGACGGGATGGACCCGCCCGTTTTGTATACTACTTGCGCTTCTTACGTAGAAAGGCCAACTCCGTTGCTCTCTCCCCGGGAAAATTCGAGTCGAATTCGAGCTCCTATTTTTAGTGCAAATGTCCATGCCGTAAACCTATTTTTCTATGCCAAATGGATGCGGACAAAACACAATTTCCGTATCAAGCCTGTATCTGGACGAAGCGGCTAACTTGAGCTCCGCACCAAAACTAGTCGAGATAACAGTGTGGCATCAATCCGTACCGTACGATATATCGGTGAATACGATTTTTCATGACTGGCACAGAAAATGAATATTTTCTGTGATTAGGCGCTCCTCTACGGTAAAGCAGTCCAGCAACACTGGGCTTCACCCTCCCGGTATTCCTCGTGTACGGCTTTCTCTAGGTTTTGCTTTTAGCGCAGAAGCAGACGACTGGTTGTCTGCGTGGCACGAAGTTACAAAGCGCGTGGCCCACACGAGACTACGGTGACGTCACGCATCGTACAGGAGGCAGGAGAGGGAACCTTCGGGAAGCTTCGGTTTCGTTTTGAGCTTCCCAGCTCTTTTCGCCTCTAGTGAATCCCCGACTGCCAAACGAACTTAGTTTCTCATTTCGGAAGAATGCATCGAACTTACTTACACAGCCATTATAATAGTTTCGGATCGTCCTGGGGTCTCCCTTTAAGGAGGAGGACGAAGGACGGGGCGAGTCTCGTCCTGGCTTCGGGGACAGCGCCGAGAAAGTGAACACCCTTTCACTATTTCCAGATGGCGTGGACACGTTCTCCAAAGCCGGACTTTGGCATTTCGTTTCCGGGAAAATATGCCAATGACTTGTATTCGCGTCTCTCGAGCAACGTCATGTATCAACTGAGGCAGCTGTTAGGCAAAGGGTACAGGGCCTTCGGGGTCCTCAACTGCAAAGGAACGTCGTCCTTTCTGTCTGGTAGCACGGGAACCCATCTCGGACAGCTGTTTAACGTAAGTCATTATTTTATTTATTGATTCATTCGTGCAAGAGAACAGTCACAAGGCCCTTGGTGTTGGTGCGCACAGGGGCAGAGAAGTAGCAGTTACCATAGTGGGCAATACCGCAGAATAGATCCAAAACGCGCACAGTACAACAACGTACAACAACAACAACACAACACAGTACCGTTACACCACAATACAATACAACACCGTGAGTACTCGCAAATAGACATTGAGGTACAAATCAGTAAGAGAACAAAATAGAGAAAGAGAATACAGCTAGCCACAATGCGCTATGCAATTATACAGGTAACCAGCATGCACTAAACTATGACAATACTATAACGTTCTAAACTACGATACACTATGACACACAAAAGGTCTCGCGCTTGAATGCCACGTAGGAAGTAGAGAACACGTTACATGACTTACGTACAGAGTTCAGCATCACCTAGCAAGCACCGAAGTTCTGCACGTAGAAAAACGGTGGATAGTACCAGCACAACAAGGGAAGGAAGGAAAGGCTCTGGAGAGAGGGAGGGAAAGGGTGGATGCATTTGTAAAGGAACATAACATCAGCGAACTGCTCATTGGATAGGACATGCGAGTACATAGGAGCATTCCTACTTTCCCTCATTAGACAAAACTACGTTCCCTTCCAAGGGCAGCCACAAGGTCCCTGAGTTTTTCATTAGGCGTTTTAACGTAAAATGCGTCTTACCTCTATCCACCGTTACGTGAATGCACGCTCTCAGGGCTGGGAACCGCTATTTTTTTTGGAGTTCGGTTCGGTTCGGGTTCAACGCAACCAAAATAACGGTTTGAACAGATATTAATCGGTTCGAACCGGTTTCCGTGTGTACCACAGTGAGTAAGTAATCCATGTACCACATCCACATGTAAGAGGTAATCGATCGCGAGGCTATCGCCAATTTCTAAAGAAAAAAAGAGTGGCAAGCGCAGGCCGGCCCGCTACTCCCCGTTGAAAAGACGACGAGGCACCGCTCCTGTTTTTCCTTCCTGCATTCTCTGGACCACACGCCAACCTCTTTTCCGTGGTCGCTAGAGGTCTGCGTTGCTTGTGGATGTCACGTCGCCTTCACACTGCGACGCTGAATGAAAGGAAGCAGCCGAGGCAAGAATGCAAAGTGTAGCTGTCGTGTAGCACATCGTGTAACACATAGTAAGGATTAAATGATTGGTATTGGTAAGAGCCCTGGATCTGTTATCCAGAAGATGTGGGTTAGAGTCTAGCTAGCTCTAGTGGCTAGCCTTTTCAGTGGCGTCTTTCTTTCAGCCTATGTACAGGGATGTCATAGACTCACCACTGCTTGGTTTGTCGCTCTATGAATCGGCAGGGTGAGTGGATGCATGGCGCTAGTGCGCGGCAGTCGTGTGGGAAAGTATAAGTGTTTTCACCGTCTGGCGAACCGGTTACCGCATCGTGTTTTTTCGGTTCAGTTCCAGTTCGGGTTTTTTTCTGTTACGACCCCTGCACACTCTTGCTGTAGAGCCACATCTAGCGTACCCCACTGGGGAGTAAGTTTCTAGTACCTCCAGACTGCAATCAGTAATGTCCATGTTAGTCATGAAAGTCATGTACTAAACGAGATAAAGTGCGGGAATGTGTACGTCATGCCACATAAGAAATCGTGGCACTATCGCTCGGCGATGTGAACACGACTGCGCTCACACTCGTATTGCGCAGCTTTTGCCATCTGGCAACCCAGACCGGCCGGTCGCTAGGGCGGCGCGTGAGCCTGCCGTTGCGGCACACGAAGCTTGTAGGGAATAGTTTGTAGCACCGCACGTGCTCGTCACCTTGGTCTCACTACTGTTAGACACCGCAGCCAATCCTTTCTCATGTTCCATCCCTTCGTACTGGTTGGTTCTCGGCACCTTTTCTGTGAAGTTCGGTTGGAACGAACCACTGGTCAACTTAGGCCAGACGAAATGGACAAATGGAATTTTCAAGACTGAACTGAACTTGTTGGCTGTAAAGCCGCGACGAACGCCGCGCTCATGCGCTCCGAGGTTAAGATTTAATTCTGGCTGGAATATCTCGTGTAGGATAGGATGTCACTGAGCAACGCTTTACGTGTTTTCGACGTTCATTGGAGCCCTTTTAGCGACGGATGCGGGCCTATATAGGGTGTCCCTGCTAAATGTATAACAATATAGCACATGCTGAAGGGATACCAGCAAGTTGTCCCAATGAGAGCATCCAGCCCCTCCGGTCACCTGACACCGTAGCCGTTTTCGGAAGATATCCGTTCCATTCTTTTCTTATTTTGTTCTTATTTCGCATCTTCGCTTTTGTTCTTTTGTTTCGTTCTTTCCTTCACCCCAAACGTGAGAGGTTGAAGAGAGCACACTCTCGTTTCCGCAATTTCCGCTTCGACGCATGAGGCGGAACTGTGTTCCTTCACCTCCCTCACATTGGGAGTGAAGGGAAGAGGGTGGGAGCCTCTGGAGATGCGCAAAGAACAAGAATAGCGTTCCTTCTTTTCCTTTCTTTCCTTCTTTTTTTCTTCCAGGTACAAACGTTCAGTCTGTTAGTATATCGTACGCTGTCACGTTTGCGTACGCAAGAAACAGCGCAAATATAAGATAAGCGCAGTTGCATGCGCTTGGTTGTTCCTCGATATCAAGTGGTATAAACAGGCCTTTCTAATTGGGCAACCTGATAGTGGAACTCAGAACAGCCCGAGTGCGTACAGGGTGCTATAGTCTTGCCCGAACACGCAAAAAACGTTCGTCTGTTATTAGAAAAGAAAGCTGTACCGTGCGCTGCCCATAAGGATATGCCGACTATCGCAGGGCAGTTGCGTGAATGATTGATTAGCGAGCGTAGCAGCATCGCCCCATAGCGAGTTACCTCAATTTTTCAGACAATCTTCAACGCCATGACTCTGGCTCAAAGGAATGCTGGCCTGAAGACTTTCTTCGTCGGACTGCAAGCGTCATCAGGAGGCACATCTCAAAGTAGCTCACTCATGTCTTATGCCCGTGCTATAAGGTGCTTGCCAACGTCTTTTGTGCTACTGTAGTTTGGACGGCAACACATAATGTGTGTGTGTACGCGGTGTGCCTAGCCTCTGGCGTATAAGCACCATGCGTGCTGCTCGTGGTCTCCCGAGTGTACAACGCAAGACCGCTTCAATCTGTGGTGGTCCCTTAATGGCGCATTGTGAGTCCGCCGATCACGAGAGTAACCGAGAGTGGCCGTAACTATGGAAACGAGGCGTCTTGGGCCGCACGAGTAGACACTTGTAGCCACAGAAGTCCTACGTCCTTGCGAAGGAGGGGTGAGAAGGGTTATACGGGAACGAAACTCAGTTGGAACAGTATCAGGGCTCGAAACCGTTATTTTTTTAGGTTCGGTTCAAGTTCCGGTTCAAGGTTATCGGTTTGGTTCGGGTTCAGCGCAACCAAAATAACGGTTTGAACCGGTTTACGTGTGTTGTGCTAATCAGTGTACCATATGTGAAAATATCATCAGGTTCCGGCGATGACTTCTTACACTACTACACTTCATAGGTGCAAAGAACCATGCAGTTCACAGCAGATAATCTTTGTCCCATGCGCAGGCCGACGCGTTGCTCTCCGTTGAGACCCGTGTCAGGGCCACACGCCAACCTCTTTCCCGTAGTCGCTAGAGGTCTGCGTTGCTTGTAAACTGTTTCACACTGCGACGCTGAATGAACGCAAGCCGCCGAGGCAACAATGCAAAGTGTAGCTGTAGTACATCTTTTTTTGTTGTTGTTGTTTTGTTTGGGTTCAGTTCCGCTTCGTTCAAGGGGAGAGAAAAAAGTTTACGGTTCGGGTTCGGTATCGCTAGTAAATACAGGGGCGAAAGAATGGGCGCAGGCTCTGTTCCGTCCATCGCCACCCTTGGAGGAGGGAGGAGGAGTGTCGTTGGGAGGAACCCGAGAGGTCTGCCTGCCTGATTAGGCGGCATGTTTCTCGGGAAGGGAAAGGTGGTGGAGAGGAGGAGAGGAAAGCGTGAAGTGGAAGACCGAGCGGAATCCGCTCGGGGGGGAGGATAGCTGCGTCCATGGGCCGACTTCAGGGGAACTGTGCCGGCATACGCCTATCACACATCTGAGGGAAACCCAGGAAAAACCCCAGACGGCACAGCCGGCCCGCGGATTCGAACCGCGGACCTCCCAGTCTCCAAGCGCACGCGTTACCGCTGCGCCACCGGAGCTGGTATCGCCACCCTTCCACTCTTGGAAAAAGAGCATAGGAGGAAGGGGAGGGCATCAACGTACCCTCCCCCTCGTTTGGTGCGCTCCTGCCACTGCGTTCTCCTGGCATACTACTCGTGACTTTGACCGGCAAAGCTGAAAGAGTGTAAGCAGAGCGTTAGTTGAGAAAAAAGGCACGGGGACTATGCATCGACAGTATGTCGTCGACAATACACCGCGACTAACGCAGTGGCGACCCCTGACCGAAAACAGTGGCGATCTGGGTTGTTGGGACTCCCATCCGCATCCTGTCGATCTCGAAACTATGGGTGTGATTGAATTCCTCGCTGAGTACACTGTCGACAACCCCACGTGCAAGTGTGGCGACCGCAATTGGCTCCCTATTAGTCACGTAGCGTATGTGGATGTCTTCTCTTTGCAGCCGCCTGAACATGCTAATTCTGCAGAGCCACATCACACCACTGCCCCCTCTGACTGCGAGCAACTGCTACATCTACCCTAGTAGCTCGTGGTCGCAGAATCCCATCCACGACAGCTCCTATTCTTCCGTGGTGAGCGATGACATCATTCAGTCCACTTCCATACGCTTCTGACAAGACACACACACACACAAGCGGTCCTGCTGTACCGATCGGGAACTGATCTGTGCACTGCAGCGTATAGGTTTCATGAAGACCAATCCACCGTCAGCGGCCAGCCGGCGTAACTGGTTTGCTCGATTGGCACTGGCAGTCTGGCACAGTTCCGCTTTTTCGTGACAAAATTTTCGTGACACAGCCAACGCTCGCGCTTTCCACGTATAAGCAGTGAGCATTCTCTGCAATGTGTGGTCTCCATCGTGATAGGGATACTGCTTCTATGGATTGCAGACTGTATAATCGCCCCTGTTGTGTCAGTTGTAAAAGCAACGCGGCTGCCACTGTGTCGATGACGCTTTATTGCGTCAGTACACGGAAATTAGCCCATTAAATACACAATGGGGACGACACCACTAATATTACAAAAGCACACTGAAGAGGGGGAGGGGGGAAGTGTAGTTCACAAGTAAAGGGGTTAATGGTTGTTGCGACGTATGTAGTCTCAAAAAGGACCGTATTTACCGATGTGTAACGCCCGCGCTATACAATAAGAAAGTGCTCTGAAGATGTCCTGCGCGTTATCTAACAGTGCGCGTTATACACTGAAAATATTTTTCTGCATAGTCGGGTCAGTGACGTACAAATTCTTCCAGGGTGTGCTGTGGCGAAAGGAGACTTCATAAAACGTCAATAATCTGGGATTCATTTCAGTAGAATGGCGTGACTGAGAAGGGACGCGAAACGGAAAGCAGAGATGAGACTATGACAGTATACTATACTATGACTGAGTATACTATGACAGCAACGCTGTTGCATCGGAGTTTAACGAATTTGACTAAATGTGTTTCAAAAATAGCATATGCATATATGATGCACCGCTTTGATTTATAGTGTATACTGGTCGCAGCTTGTATAGCACCATTGCGGCGCGCGTTATACATCGAACATTTCTCAAATTCGGCCCGTTTTTAGGGGTGCTCATGATACACGAGTGCGCGTTATACACCGGAAAATCCGGTATTTTTTGTAGGATCTGAAGTGCCAAAGTTTGTTGTCCATGAGTCACCTTTCACCTTTACAGAAAACAAAGGCGTGTGTCGACTCACTACACTGATTTTCTACCCATTTCGGTAGACCTGCATTGCCCAACCACATTTCTACTCGAACCAGTTTTACCTTTTGGGTACAAATGCAGTGTGGAATCTTGTCGTTCTACCAGCTTGAGTAGGAAATTCTACCATTTTCTCTTAAAGCAAACTTGAGAGAGAGGAGTAAGGGAAAGGGACGCCACGGCTTATACCCGCGGGGGAGAAGTCTCGTGTGGATTGGCACAAAATGGTAGAAGTACTGTCCTGCTCCAACTACAAGTTTTTTTCTAAGTGTACCCTGCAGTAGTCTGCAAGGCACTGTTGAGAACGACTGTACAGGTCCTGGAAAATGCGGGCTAAGTCGTCTCCTCTTATGATATGGTGTGCCCCGGTCACACAGCAGTGCGAGTGTTGGCATATCTGGTGCAGCCAAATCCGGCGAGTAGGGGGACAGCACAATCGGCGTCACTCCCTTTTGGTCAGCGTCTTCTGCCCAACTGTTGCTGTACTAAGGGCCTCGGCGAGGTATAGTCCCTCTCCCTCTTGAATTCGTTTTAAGCCATTCAAGGGCACGTAATCATCCCACTGCACTTGCTTCCCAAGTACAGTGGTAAATTGCTGACCCACTCGTAACACGTTGGCTATTGGTTGGATCTATACCCTTGCATGCCCCCAACCGAAGGACTATGCTGGTAGGGGGAGCTCTACCAGGCCCCCATAGCTCCCCATCTTCGCGGTTCTAAAAAGTTTGCACGTCATAAACACGTGGTATTACTCCGTCAGGCATCATAGTTGATACCCATTGGCCGAAGGACATTGCGCGCTCCGCTATTGGTTGGCAAAGTTTCAAAAGAGCATTCTTTCGCGGGCTGCCTGTCTGGCGGGCAGTTACGAGAAGAGAAGGGAGAGAAGTGGCCAAGAGGTGTATTGTGTCGCGTTGTCACAGATGGAACCCAAACCTCATCCACCTCACATATTCGCCACTCCAGCTATAACGAGGATGAAGTATGATGCACGTCACGGATGACGTGATAAGGAGAACTCGTTCTGGTTCGCCTTGTTTCTTTGCCGCCGTAAACCAGTTTTGCCAGTTCTCCCGGAGAATTGGGGATAGAAGGAGCGGCCGAATCATTACAGAGCAAGGAGAAAGGCCTTTTCAGAACCCCGAACAGCCGAGTAGCAGACATTTCTCTAGGCCAATCAGCGAGCGTTCTCCTTATAGCGTCCGCGCGAGGTTCCAGGCATATCACAGGCTGGTACTACTCTTTCACCACCGTTGCGCACGGTCGCTTTTTGCGGCGTATTTTAAATCCAATTTCTGCGATATTTATGACTGTGGTGTGAATGGTGGTATGGTGCATATTACTGGCCTACTTAACAGTCTGTTAAGAAAACAGGGTGTTAAAAATGACTTCTGTGCTACTTTAAGCGCGTGAATTTTCGTTCGCAGGAACGGGCCTCCGCCTTGCTCTCTGAGGGCCCACGCTACACCAGTATCCAGGCATTCGCCATTTCCTTCTCCATGGCCGTGAATATGTACACCATCTCCTCCAGCCCGACGTCGACTAATACAAGGTTCAAAGATTCCTGTGTCGCCAGCGCAATCACCAGAATCAACGACATCTGCCTCGTACCGTCAAATTATGTCTCTAATCAGTCCGACACCACTGAACGTAACCAGCGGGGTTACGTTACTGGAAAGCAATTCGTCTTCTCGTACAGTACAATGGAGAACATGATTGAATTGGTAAGTCATTCAAACGGAGCAGTCGGGAAAGTAGAAAACGGCAAGGGTTCCTGAGGGGTTCCTCTGAGGGGTTCCTGATGTCCCTTGTAGCAATGGAGGGAGGGAGTAAGGAAGAAGTGAAGGGGACACCCTCATTGAGGATGGGATAAGGAATTCAAGCTTCACTTGTTGATGGAAGAGGGCGCCTCCTCATGTGCTAAATAGGAGGGGTGCCCCTCCTATGACTGGGTGCTGGCTACTCTCAGTGGACCGCAATAGCATGTGCTAACTAACACGCGTAACATGATGCAGCAACATCGTGTTTAGCCAGAGGGAAGAGTTATTGGAAATGGTCTTGGCTGTGTATTTGGTATCGTGGTAACGTTGGAACTGCTTTACTCTTTCAGTACAAGAAAGCTAAGGTGAATATGCAAAGCAAGAAACTCGGCGTGCTGCTAGTGGACACCCAGTTCGATTACACCGAACACTGTTCTAGTGGCTCATTCACAAGAGTGATCGCTGTGAAAAACTATCTCAACCTCCTACGTCGCAGTACGCCTTGAAAGAGGGGGAGGGAGGTTGCTACGTTGTCGCTGTCGTTCCGAACTTGTGCAAGCAATAAAGTGCCGGATGGCTGTGGTTGCCGGATGATGTCAGCAGCGTGTTGCTTTCAGCCAGGCCTCAATAGCTCCCCGTATTCGCGGAAATAGTCACGTGGTGTTACGGCATCGGAACTCATTGGCCGAAGAGTATTGCGCGCTCCGCGATTGGTTGGCAAAGTTGCAGCTTCGAAGCGTCTCGACGATGTCTGTCTGCGAGCACTGACTGTTCGCAGATTTGTGTGCCAAAGTCACTGCGCGCGTATTGTGACGTTTCCCGACAAAGGTATCCTACGAGCAGTCTCCATCAGTTCAGAACTGAGGTGCAGTGGTGAGCTGACGCCTCAGGAACACCTTTGAGCGCCGTCGCATTACCGAATGCATTGACAACGGAGACTGGGCATATCCCGTTTCGTTGAAATCTCGTGCACTCATGTGAGCGTCGCTCGCTTCTAGCGGTAGGGGTTCGAACCTCGTTGAACGCTTTGGGCTTTGTACGCACGGTGAATACTTACGACACGATATGTCAAATGTGTGTTTTGTGCGTAGATACGGAATAACGAACGGCTATCGTAAAACGGCAAGTAAAAGCCGATAGTAGCCAGGGCCGGTCGAAAAGTGTACCCTCATTTGTGCTAAGTATCCCCAGTGTTGCCTGAGTGCGCTCTACGGGGAGCTGTGGGTGCCTGTTTTCAGCGTGACATCTCATAGAGCGCGGATATACCACAACCTTGATGGTGGTTTTGTGGCGGAGCTCTACTACGAAGGTGTGCGATTCAATCACTGGCAAAATTTTCAATGTGTTCAGATTTTGTGAGGAGAGCAGGCTGCATAGGATCGTCAGGAAAACGCTGAAAAAGGACCTCCGAATGGCTGTCAGTCGGACCCCGGTTGTAGCAGGGGCAAGAGAGTTAGTATAGGGGGCTGTATGAACTGGAGACGTTGGAAGGAGTGTATGCTGTCTGGTTCCCAATCTAGCCCGATGAAGCCCGATCACCCCGATCCGTGAAAAAGTTAGCCAGCTGTAGGACTCGAAGCCACATCTTTGGATTACCGGTCCAGGGCTCTACCGATTCCCGGTGATTTCGCAGCATCTGGGGATGTTCGTTTGGTTAAAGCGAAGCAATCTCGTATGTTCGCTTTCCGAGCGCCCAGAATATGCAATCTAGCCCTATACACCCTACCACAAAGGAGCAGGTTGATATGTCGTCAGATTCGTAGGGATCGTCACTGGTAAGCAGGTGCAAAACAGGAATAGCTACCATATACATGTACCGTTGGGGAAACACGGTTAGCTAAAATCGCCTGTCGGTACTCCGACGTCCCATATCACCTCGATTGTGCCTATATTGTATTTGAAGGTGGATCATGTGCTAACCACCATGAGATAAACCACGGAGTGTTGATTAGGAAACCGTGTCCCCTAAAAGTACCCCGGCCCGGCCCGGTTGAAGCATGCATGTTTCTAATGAACGGCTAGTTCGCGCCCTGGGCCGACTTCAGGGAGAACTGTGCCGACATTCGTCGTGGAAGTCTGTGCCCAAGAACGGCCGCAACAGTCCTGGTGTTGGCGAACTACCAAATGACAGTAATGTACATATATACAGCAACACACGTTAATGATATAAAGCAAATGGCAGGAAGGCAGGAATAATCCGAGGCACTAGAAGGTTAAAAGGACTTACATACATTCAGATGAAAAACACATGGGGACATAATAACAAAATCAAACGGGAGAGTCTCCAAAAGCGCAACATTTCCGGCAATATTTGAGAAGAGTAGAAAACAAGGTAACTAGACAGCAAAAACACCAAATAGGAGTAGGAACAAATAAGGGAACAAAAAAGGAAAATGAAAAATAAAGGAACAAACAAAGGAAGAAAAGGAAAGGTAAGGAAACGAAAAACAAAAATGAAGAGAGCAGGAACATATCCAGGAAAAACCTCGGACAGCCCAGGCGGTGACAGGATTCGAACCCGTGTTTGACCTCCCAGTATAAGCGTGGAAAGCGGCCATCCTAACCACTAAGCCACGGCAACTGGTGCCGCTGACCCGTAAAAGCCACATTGATTATGATTATCAGCTTACAACTTAATCAAGAACGCATCCCACGTGAGACGTGCTCCGCTTGCGTGAAATCCCTAAAGTAAATTTTAACGATGTTCTCGAATGATTCGCGTTAGAACGCTTTCAATACCGGGATATGGGTGTTTTGATCAAAACCGTCAATACTTTGACGAAGACGAAGAGAAAGTGGGAATAAGAAGCGCAATAAGAAAGGTCGTAAACAGCAAGTGAGTAGTGACGTCCTTGCCACCGCCGTGGCTGAATCCATACTCGCTGATGGATAGCCTTCGCATACTCCAATGGAACTGCTACTCTGTACTCAACGGCCTTCCAGACCTTAACACACTAGCTTCCTCTTGTTCTCCAGATGTTATCTTACTTCAAGAGACTTGGCTTTCTGCTTTTCGGTCATTTTCTCTTCCCGGTTTTCATGCGTGCCGCTTAGACCGACCAGCTGGCTGCGGTGGTGGCCTGCTGACACTTGTTTCCACATCCCTCATTCACTCTTCCTCTGTTTTCTATGAGCAATCATCTCTGGGCTGCGAAGTGCTCGGCGTTCGCCTTGCCTCGCCGTCCCTGAATACCTTTATCATCAACGTCTATTGTCCTGGTGGCTTTCTCTCCGCCGGGCCCGTGGATGCTGCTGTGGCCAAGGCTTCTGGTGATGTTTTAGTAGCCGGGGATTTCAACTCCCACCATGTCCAGTGGGGCCATAAGACCGACTCGCGAGGCCGGGACTTGTGGGCTTGGATTTGCCAGCGAAACCTTTCTGTGGCTAATGATGGATCGTCTACGTTTCTCCGAGGGACTGCGCGCTCTGCGATCGACTTGACCTTGTGCTCTCCCCGGATCAAGCTGTCTTCGTGGAGAGCCATCGATTCGTCCACCAACAGCGATTACCTAACCATTTATTTCGAGCTCCTGTCTCCTGTCCTCCGCACTGTCTCTGTGCGGTCCCACTGTAACCGCTCTCTGCAAGAGAAGAAACTTGCTTCATTGCTGGCTGGAAGCGACGATCTCCCTCCTCTGGACAAGGCAATCTCGTCTCTTTCCTCTCTCTCTCAATCTCTGCAGCAGTCCACTTTTAGGGTGGAGAAACGTACTTCCTCCAGCTGTGCTCCTTGGTGGACCGGTGATTGCACGAGAGCCTTCAGACGCCGCAAGGCAGCTTGGAAACAAGTGCTTGCTAACACATGCTACACGAACTGGACACATTTCCAGCGTCTCAAGGCGCTTTATAAACGCACAATTGCTGCCGCCAAGCGTGACTTTTATTCGGGTCGCAACTCATTCCTCTCAGCTCCGAACTGCAGGAAAGCGCTACACAGACACATTGCTTTTATCCGCAGATCCTTCTCCACTGCACCCCCCGCTCTAACCGTCCTTTCCGATGCCGACTCTAGCTCGCGCCTCGAAGGAGTCGCGAGGGGGCTTGCTCAGCGGTTCTCGAATGCGGTAGCCGTAGTATTACCTGCCCTTCCAGCTCCATCCTCTGGGTTTCATGCTGTCTCCCCCGCGGAGCTGGAATGTGCTGTGAGGGCTCTTCCTAACAGTGCTCCCGGTCCTGACGGGGTAAGTGCGGCGGTGGTTAAGCACCTTTGGGCGAACCATCGCTCTGTATTGTTGAATATTGTGAATTCGTCCTTGGAGCACGCATGGATCCCCCAGGGCTGGAGGCGGTCTCGAATCGTCGTCGTTCAGAAGGTGTCCTCCAGGGGCCTCTCTCTCGACAATATTAGGCCAATTTACACTGACGTCAGTCCTTTGTAAGACTGTCGAGCGTATCATTCACCGCCGGCTATCGGCGTTTGTAGAGTCATCTGGTGTTCTCAACAAAACACAAATAGGTTTTCGCGAGCATTGCTCTATTTGGTTTTCCCACACCAGCCTCGAGTGCCAGATCCCCCTTGCCCGCGAGAGGGGATTTCTCTCTGGGCTTGTGGCTCTAGATGTTGCTAAAGCCTATGACAGCGTAGAGCATTCGGTGCTCCTCCAGGAGTTAGTGAACGCTAACACTCCCCCTTACCTGATTGCTTGGGTCATGGCCTTCCTTTGTGATCGCTCGTTCTTCTGTTCTGCTGGTTCCCTAGTTTCTTCATCTTACCCCCAGAGTAGGGGCGTCCCCCAAGGATCGGTGCTGTGTCCCATATTATTCAATGTTTTGATGAGCTCCCTTCCATGTGACCCGAGCATTACAACTTTTACGTATGCGGATGACATTGCTTTCTTTGCTTCGGCACCCTCATTGTCTGAGTTGTACGCCAAGCTTCAAGCCTACCTGGACACCCTGGCAGCCTGGATGAGCTCTATGCACCTTTCCCTGAATGTGGACAAGTCGGCCATGCTCGTGTTCCCGCTGAACACTCCAGTCACCATCGACCTGCAAGTTGGCCTGCAATCGGTCCGTCAAGTTAAGCAGCTCAAGTACTTGGGGATGTGGTACGACGACTCGCTGAGCTGGCGTCACCACATAGATCACTTGTGTCTAAAGGCAACGAAGGCAATCGGCGTCCTCCACCGGTGCTCTAGCCCCCGTGTCGGCATGCGCAGAGATGCCCTGCTCTACGTGTACCGTTCTTACGTGCGACCCATTTTGGAGTTTGGAGCGGTCCTTTTTTCTTCCCTGCCTGACTGGCGATTAACCAAACTGTACACTTTGGAGCGGCGGGCCCTCCGCCTCTGCTTGGGCCCTCCCCGGTATTCGGCTAATGATGCACTTCTCCTTGAGGCCCGGTTGCCTTCTCTCAAGGCTCGGTTCCGGCTACTTACTGTGAGCGTCTTCCTGTCTCAGCGCCAGAACCCCATTGCGCTGTCAAATAATGCGGCTCTCAAGGATGCTCGGCTGTGGCTAACTCGGCAGTGGCACCGCAGAAATACTCCGCAATTAGTTTTCGCCCAGCAACTCCTTATGCCATTAAAGGTTTCGCTCTTGGATGCCCTCCCTCTTGGGGCCCCGCTGGACCCTCCTTCTGTGAGTGTCATTGACATCTTCCCCACGAGTGTTCGTCATGCTCCTTTGCGTACTCTGCAGACAGTGCTAACGAACCATCTTCATCGATTTCCACTACATCTTGTGGTCGCAACTGACGCCTCTGTCTCAGAGGAGCGCTCTGGGGTCGGCCTTTTCCTCCCTCAGCTCGACTTCCAGTTCCCGGTGCGGCTCCCAGATTTCACCCCTCCATTTCATAGCGAGTTCCTCGCTATGATACTAGCTCTTAAAAGGGTCCCGCCCACCTGGGAAAGGGTGCTCTTGCTTTCAGATTCACTCTCAGCCGTTTCCGCTTTGGCGACTCCTTCCCAGAACTTGCTCTCCACTCTGCTTACGCTCGCTCCCTCGCACATACGCGATATCATCATAACGTGGGTCCCTGGTCACCGTGGGCTTGCCGTAAACGAGACCGCTGACTGCCTCGCAAAAATGTCCCTCTCTGGGGCGGTTATTGGCCTACTGCCCCCCCTTGCACACGTGTGTATCGCTATATACAAACATTTTGCACGGATATCCTCTGGCCCCATTTTGCGCCCTAAGTACGCCCATCTGTGCTTCCCGTGGAAGCCGAATTCCTGTCTCTCTCGGCAGTCACAGGTCTCGTTGACGCGCGCTCGCTGCCCCGCCCTCAACTTCCATCTCCACCGAGCCGGCCGCTCCTCATCCCCCGCGTGTCCCCACTGTGGCCAGGACGAGACGGTAGAGCACTTCCTCATGCAATGTAGCTCTTACGCTAGGCTTCGGGAGGCCTATATTAATCTTCCACTCAGTCTGCTGGGGGTCCCTAGCAGCCCTCCTTTCCTTTGGAGCCTCCAGCTCGGTAGCGGCTGGGCTTGCATACTTCCTTTCTCGCTTCTAGCCCACCTTTGCATCATCCCAGCTTTGCATTCACCCTCCCACCCACCATCACCCACTGAGTGTTACCACGCCGTGTGCTCCGTGCACGCCGAAGGAGCCCATTAGGTCCGAGAAATTCCGGTGGCTCCCCTGCACGAGGCGAGTCAAAGCAACATAAGTCTGCAAAGGGTGGCCGAAGCTTACAATGGCATCTGACTGCTTTGGTTTAACCCAAGTATAACTTCGCGCCACGCTTTCAGTGTAGTGTATCCAACCCCGCGGGATCCTACTTACCTGGATTAGAAAGCTACGGCCAAACACACAGCCACGCATCTACACTGACTACTACACAGTGACTCCACTACAATGTCCACTGCTAACGAATACCACAATGCCTCTACTTGTCAATTACGCAAATAACCACGACATGCACGACGCTTGCCCTCGTGCCATGGAGCCAAAACAAGCCAACTTCAGCACCCCCACCACTTCAATCATCATTACTTTCTCCACCAACCTTCCCCACATTCCCCACCCAAATTGTCACGGTCAAGTTATAGTACCGTTGGACGTCCTCATAGCCCTGGCCGATCTCCCTTGGGGCTAATGGCCACTCTCCGTGGGACGAAGAAGAAGAAGAAGAAGAAGCAACAGTCGAACCCTCACGTAAGCATTCTTTCGTGGCTTGCACTCGGTGAACACCTTTTCATCCCCCATTGAATTTCCGTTTCTAGCAAAATGACTGAGCGTAAGTGGGCACTTTTTGTTTAAATCCTTTTCGTTACATGACAGCATTCTGATTTCGAAATTCGCTGTTCACGAAGTTGTCGCAATCTACAAGTGGAATTTACTGTTACGATATTACTTGGCGCTACTGCTGAAGCGGAATGCTAGCTCCCCTAGTGTAATCGAAATGAATGTTGGGCAGGATAGTCCTTTTTGTTTGAAGTCGGTTTGGAGATTTAGATTTCTGTTCTCTAGAGGTCATGAGGGCCCGCGCCAACAGGAAGAAAATCCTTGAGGTCAGGTGAAAAGGAACGCCTCTGTGACGTCACGGTGCCGTCACACTTACGTCGTGCGCATGTCTGTCCGCGCGCGAATTTCGAACGGTGTTGCAGTTATGCACTACCCTCTGAAGTGAACGAAAATTGAAGCAGGAATTGTCTAAATTAGGCGCTGAACTACCCATGGAACTGTACAATTGATGCTTGGAGGTAGAATCTTCCCTTCGAGAGTAATGCAGTTTTTCTCACGCCTTTTTTGAGAACAACGCGGTTTGAACACTAGCGACACTCAGGACAGAAGCCGCCGATATTTCGAACAGAGACTGTTCTTCTTCTGGGCAGAAGGAGAACAGCCCAGAAGAAGAACAGTCTCTGTTCGAAATATCGGCGGCTTCTGTCCTGAGGCAACTCCCTTCCTACATCTCTACCGGTTCGCTGGATTTCTACCCATCTACGAAGATATATAGGACATTTTGGCGAAGCAATTGGAATTGAAATGAAATGGTGTACCTGCTAAGAGTACAGTGGAACGTCACATTAGAACCACATGTAGTGCGGTATTACAACGATAATATATCGTTAAGGAATTTTCTTCCGCAGAATCGGCAATGTCGGGGATGTCCTCGATGTCCTCGATGTCAGGGATGTCAGGGATATCCGGGACCGGTAAGGACGCAACTGCTCAATTAGTGTGCCATTCAAACAAGTATAGCACCAAAAACGCACCAAAAACAGGTTGATGGGAACAGTGTTACATCAATCCGTACCGTATGGTATTTCAGTGAACACAATCCCCAAGTGGCGTAGATAATTAGAGAAGGAATATCTTGAGTGATTGGGAGCTCCGGCACGGAAATGCAGTCCAGCAACACTGGACTTCACCTCACCGGTATTCCTTGTGTACGGCTTTCTGTACGTTTTGCTTTTATACCGGTAGCTAATATTTTAGAACGAAATCGAGGAAGCAGATGATTGGTCATCCATGTGGCACGAGGAAGTGTCTCACAGTAGACTACCGGTGACGTCACGCACGGTACAGGAAGTATAGGAGAGGGAACTTTCGGGGAAGTTTCGGTTTGATTTTCCCGGCTTTTTTGGCAAGCAGCCGATTGCCAAACTTATCTACACAGCCATTATAATAGTTTGGGATTGTCCCGGAGTCTCCTTTTAAGGCTTTGTAATGCAACTGTCAGCATTGAACGCCATAACGTGACTAACCTGATGAACGTGTGATTAACGTGTATGGTCGCACCATATGGTTCGTGTGTGTGGTCGCGTCGAACGTAAATTTCGAACAAAATGATTCCATTGGTGCGTGCTCATCTTCCCAAGAACCTGCCAGTGAGAAGCAGCGACGTGCCCACTGAGTAGTTTTAGTAGTAGTAAAAAAAAAAAACTTCGCGTGCTATGTTGCAACGCCCACCGCGCCTGAATATCGCGACAGTACTTAGCAGACGACACCTTTTGCTCTGTCGTCTGCTACGAAATATCGTATTCTCCACCAGCGCCAGCGCCACCTAGACAAAGAACGCCCCTCCCCTATTAAATGAACAATGAAGGTGAACAATGAACAATGAAGATGTCGTCTGCTACCGCTAATCACAGTGGAGTATTTCATGGCAGTACACGAAACTTCGTGATGTTGAGCTTATTTCAATTTTGTATATTTAACAGATGCCACCGGAGCAGGAGGAGCTGACGATCAGAGTACGTGCGAAAAACTCTCTAAAAGCGAGTGATAACGCAGGCCGTTTTCACTGTGTTCGTTACCTCACACCAGGATGCAACTGGGAGCCTTGTATACGAAACCTTGTAACGTCGTCCTGCCGTTAGCCTTTTGACAGCAAAGCAGGGGACAAAAATCTCGGGACTGGGCTACACACAATAGTTTAGAACAACGAACTTAAAACAGCATGGGCGAAAAGCGATGTATGTCACCTAATACAACTTCGATGATTCGACCTAGCAAAGCGCCACATGGCACCGTACACTCTTAAAACTGAACTTCACCACATAGCACGCTCCTAGCCAACCATAATCTCGAATGATATCGTTATCTGCCATGATTTGTTGAAAACGGGAGGCGTACGCCTTTTGTGACACTTATTAGCACGCTCCTAGCCAACCATAATCTCGAATGATATCGTTATCTGCCATGATTTGTTGAAAACGGGAGGCGTACGCCTTTTTTGTGACACTTATGCTGTTCATAATTGTCACAGAAAAGGAACAAATCAGGGCAGATAACCATATCTTTCGAGATTATGGTTGGCTAGGAGCGTGCTTGTGCGGTGAAAGTTCGGTTCTAAAAGTGTAGCAATGCCCATGCCTTGAAAGAATCGCTAAAGAAACCTTGCTCGCTGGATGTTTTAATTTTACCATTTTTACCCCCTCTTGAGGACACCTGATTGGTGGGCAGCTTGTTACGTGTTGTCACGTGGGATCCCGATGGAGGGCTGTAGCAGCGTGGGGGGAGGCAAACATTCGTTCGAGCACCTTACGTGTAGATATTAATGTGTGTCTTAATGTGTGCAGGACTAACATTACCTTTTCTCCTGTTTAGAAAGGAAGTGAGTATTTGAAAGCTTTTATCTTTAGTGAACGAGGGTTTTACTACTACTACTGTTATTATTAGCATTAAGATAATTGTTGTTATTATTGTTGCGACACACTCACTCAATGGACGTACAAAGACATCCGCAGTGTCGATATTAGCCGCATGGGGCAGTACGTGGGAAGAAACTAAATTCGTTATGCGGTGAAAGCGAACTGGTGACCGTGCTTCACCGTGCAGTAGTTCGTAAAAGAAAAGTCTGTTATTCTGTCCCCTCGCTACTAAGGGTTGTGATGCAGATTATCTATACCGGGTGTTTCAGTTAAATCCCCGGGCTAAATAATTCGCCGAACGGGTGCACCAATCCACGAACTTTCTTTTTTACAAGTATCTGTCCAATACCGCCTACAAGATGCGCACCGCGTGAATGAGCGGGAGGCGCTCATTATTTAAATAAAAATGCAAATGAGTTTCGTAAAAAAGCGTAACTTCTAAAGCAGGGCGCTGTCGGTATTAAAATGGGTACCACCCCTTTTGGGACCTTCAGTGGACACCTTTCAGAGAAAAATCTGCCACCGAAGCGGGTAATTTGTTGCAGTAATTAATGGGTTTCGGTTTACGTATTTTTGTCGCGGCTGGTCGCGGCGAAGCGCAAAAAGACGCTCTTTCACTCCCTTATCCATCAATGAATTACGTCCTTTCACCAATGAATTACACCAATGAATTACGTCCTTTTGCGCTTCGCCGCGACCTCCCGCGCCTCCTGAGCGCCTCCCGCTCATTCACGCGGTGCGCATCTTGTAGGCGGTATTGGACAGATACTTGTAAAAAAGAAAGTTATTCGATTGGTGCACCGGTTCGCGAATTATTTAGCCAGGGGATTTAACTGCAACACCCGGTATATAGCCTGGTTATTGACGAGTTTCTTCCGTAATCGTTAAAAAAACTTCTGCGCCCTCTCTAGCTTTGTAATCGAGTCCTTTTGCGTATGTATCTCATACTGTGGATACGCCGTTATTTGACGCCTTCCGGCACACGGCTTTAATGTGGCCTTCCCATCTTAACCAATCGGGTATAGCGAACGGACAAGCGGTACTGTTCTGCGCTACCTCATTTTATCTACCACTGTTATTCATTGTATGTTATTAAACGGTTTCTCTGTATATACCACTGTTATTCATTCTGTGTTATGAACTGGTTTCTCTTTACATGCAACTATTATTCGTTGTATGCTAACTGGTTTCAGTGTATATACCACTGTTATTTACTGCGTACACTGTCCATATCATCAGGTTAAATGTAATAAATTTTCTTGTGGAGCATGTGGAATTCGGCGCTGAAAACACGCCGAATTCCGCATGCTCTCTACCTGTAACAAATGCCGTTGATGCACACTGAGCTTTAGACCTCTATCCGAGAAACGTCATCATGACGTCGGTAGACAGACTGAAACCGAAAGAAATCGGAAGGGGAGTGTTGGGTTCCACGAATGGGCACCTGTTCGCTACCTCCTACCGAAAGAAAAGTAGGACCGAGGGTCGCGTGCCTTTCAGGGACCACCCCTCAAGACTGTTGGCTTTCGGTCGCGACCTTTTTTCGCCCCCTAGCTTCCAGGCAGCGTACCAAATTGGTGGCGCTGTCGAGCACTATGACGTCATTTGTTTACAAACAGGAAGAGGTTCATTTTGGTGTTTCTTCGTCCCCTTGGAGAATGTTGTTCACGGGCATCCGTAATAAAAAAATAAATTTCTCATTTCAGGCAGAAAATTGTGATCGCTGCTGCCATCGCATGCCTTCTGCTCGTCGGCACCGTAATTCTCCTGACAACTATGCTTAGCGGCTCTGACAGTAAGCGCTCATTTCATCCTGGTGGATTGGATCCTTCTGTCCTTTCTAAAGCCAGCAATAGAAGAGTTCAGAAAATCCCAGAGTGCTTAGCGCCGTTTTGACCTGTGGGAGTTTACTAATACGAAAGAAACGGGTACTGTTCCGATTTCTCCCCTTCGGGTCCATTGCCCACAACGTGCCAAGGTCAGCGAGAGCGAAATGTGAAGGACTATTCTTGCACGATGTAAAACCCTGAGACTAGGGAACACGAAGGGAGGGATGAAGTCTCGGGGGTTTTACATCACGCATCATCTTCACCAGCTCGCTTGCTTCCTATAGCCATGTTTTCATCGACTATTCTTGGTTCCCCCCAGAGCCGTTTATAGGGAGAGTTTGGCCATTCTTTGATCTTATGCCGCCTCGTGGGTGGAGCCTATTTTGACGTCAGAGTCGTCGTTGCGCCGCCCAAAAAGCATGAATCCAAGTAGAATCCGCTTATCAGCCACCTGGATCGCGCCATATTGACGCTGTCGGTCAGCTTTGTTGTCGCAATGAATGCAATCTACAGGAATAACCGGCTTATGACCCACAGCCGCCTGCGATAAGGGGGGGCTTTGTTGCCAAACTGAAAGAGTTCAAGGACGAAGGGCTTTCGAAGGACAATGTACGCACGTGTCTTTCCCCCTTCCAGCGTAAACAACGATCAGCATCAATATGGCGTCGGCGACAGGCTGGCAATGGGACAACAATAGAGCACGGCGAGGGAGGTGGCTTAGCCGTGACGTCGCATGACGCGCTTTAAGTTAGGCTCCTCCTAATGACCAAACTCTCTCTATAAACGGCTCTGGTTCCCCCGCTCAGCAAGCGCTCAGGATGCACTGCGTGAGCAAAGAGCACCGCGATTTTCTGAACTCCGTCTATTATATTGTGATGGGATCCGACCTTGGAGAAGTAATGCTAGAGCATTGTAGTGTTCTGTCATGGCTGTGTCAGCGTTAAAGGTCTATTCTTATGTCAAGTAGCGTTCCATATTGTAAAACGACCACAAAACCTGGGACGCGAAGAAAAAAAAGTCACGTGTCGTGTTGTCTTTTCCTGTTCCGTTTCTCAGGTTTTATCGTCGTTTTACAATGTATACCATCTCGCCTGCGCCCTTGCACTTCTAGCGTTCCATATTTGGCGCTAAATGGATCTTGTCCATTTGCTGCATGCCGTCGCGACGATCATGTTAAAGGGGTTATGCCCTTGTCAAGCTGCCTCGCGCTGCTTTTTGGCTTCCCCCTGATTGTGTTTTTCTGTGGGAGTTACAGGAAAGCACCGTTTATCGTTATAGAGCTGACCGCCTAGGACGGCTTGTGTGTGGCCGCAGTTATGGGGCCGAGACGCCATTAGCCACATAGAGAGCCACAGGTAGCCCGAGGAAGCCTGTACTTGAAATCGTCTGGTGATTGGATGGCATCCTTAGTAAGCACATGTACGCGAAAAGTTTTGCCAGGCTTTCTGTATCTAGGTGCCCACACCCTCGGATTCATAGCCAGAGACGTTACGAATCCACGTACCAAGTGACGCTGAATAGACGATTTCAGAAATTGCATGAATGGCCCACCAGAGAGCGCCGTGTGCGAAAGCCCCGCTGCACCTTGGGATGTAGTTTTCATGAGTCAGAGAGAAGAAGAGCGCAAACGGTTTCGGTTTTCTCTCTCCTTCACCTCCCGCACCTTCGAGCAACAGGCAGACGAGCACGAATGTAAACCATTTCCCACGACGCATTGCGCGATGCGCGTGACTTGGGCGACGGAGGGCCCCCGTGCGGAGCACAAGGGCAATATCTGAAATCGCCTTCCGAGAAACATCATCCTGATCTGATGTTGGTAGACAGACTGAAACCGGAACAAATGGACACTTGTTCGATGCCTCCTATTGAAGTAAACGTAGGACCGAAGGTCGCGTCCCTTTCAGAGACAATCGTAATCCCTTTAAGGAGGAACATCTTAAAAACAGAAGTACTGGCGTGTTCTCTTTGCTTTACCTACATTTTGTAGAATTCCAGGACTATCCGTTGATTTGTATTGAGCCCGATTTTGCAAATACAGTCAAACTCCTTTATAGCGAACACCTTTTTAACGAAAATACCACTACAGAAAATTTTTTTTGCGGTCCCGCTGGAGCCTATAGGTCCAATAATAGACATCCTTTTTAACGAAAATACCTTTACTGCGATTTTTTTTTTGCTGTCCCCTGAGTTTCGTTGTAAAGGAGTTTGACTGTATATTGGAGTGTGCGACACACTATCGAGATGGCAGCACATGTTCGAGACGCACCAAAGTTTTAATTTATTCGACGGATCAACCTCATACGTCAAAAATACGTCATCTTAAGACCAATCTTAAGATGACAGTTTAGAGCGCTCACGTGTCTTCAACGAAAATCACCCATACATTTCTGAAGAAGTGATGGCTTTCGGGCGCGACCTTGTTCGTCCCTAGCTTCGAGCGTAGTTCAACTCTACCAAATGGGTGGCGCTGTCGAACACTATGACGTCATTTGTTTACGAACAGGGAGAGGCCTACAGCAAGGTCTGCACACCCATCTTCAACACAATTTCGCAATAGCAGCTGAGGCAATGAAACGTGGCCTCAGGTGGCGAGTTACGGAGATAATGGGAAGGCTGTAGCAGTGGAGACCGAAATAATGTTGGTTTTGCACGCTTCCTCTTTCTAAGCTCAAGAAAGCGACTCCGATGGTAATGGAGACGAGAAATTCCAGTACGACGACGGGGGGTATCCCATTCCACCCCCAACTACTACGACAACCACGACGACGACGACAACAACGACGACGACTACGACAACCACCACCACTACAACCACGACAACTAGTAAGGAGCAAAGCAGCATTTCTGAACTGGGGTTGAAATATACGCTTCGAATATTACGCAAAAGCAAATTACGCTAAAGCAAAGCGGGACAAAAAAGCTCTTTTGTCCCGAAGAAGGCGGAGCTTCCGCCGTAACGTAGACATCCTCCCTAACTTTTATGATTTTTAAGTTTTAATAAACCCCTTTTTTGTTACTTCCCCTACTTTCGTCTTCTGTCTCCCATTTATTTCAACTATATATATATATATACATATACGTATGTGTTTGTAAGTCAAACGTCGCCATGTCAGTACTGGACAGCTGTTTCGGCCTTCTTGGGCCATCATCAGCAGTACGCAGGCAGGCAACGTTTGAGGGGATATATAGTTGTGGAAGGAAAAAGACGCGGAACTGGTTAAATTGCAAGTTAAATAAAAAAAATGGGTCGATGTTTCAACAGTGCCACTGTCTTTGTCAGGACCGTTTGATTTGTAGCCGTTACTTCCCTCGACCTATATATATACATAAAATGCCAGGATAAGATAAGTGTCTGAAAGGAAGTAAATCAGTTAGTAGTGACTCATTAGTTAACGTAAATAACTAGCTGTCAGATTTAAAAAGTTGCAAAAAGTTGCAAACTGCAGATCGACGTTTCGGAGGAAGCTCCTCCTTCAGGATACAGGTAAAAAAAGCTTGTTTTTGTGTGTGTGTGTGTATATATACATACACAAAATGCCCCATAGTGACAGGAATCAAAGCCGATACTGTTACCAATTACGTATACGCTTTTGTTGAGTGTTCCAGCCTCCTGCAGGACAGTCACGTGTAATATAGGTGACCCCTGTAGCCCAGCAGCGTCGGTTGACAACTCTGTGCTTTACTCGGCGCTGCCAAACCCTGGCCATCTCTTTTTTTTTCTTGCAGCTCACATTCCGTACTTCTTCCTCATGTGCACCGTGGGTCAACGTTTCAAGAAGCCAGACGCTTACCAGTCTCTGGGATGTGATTATTTCATTTTCGACAGCGTCATCCCAACACCTGATGGCCTCATTGGATCTGAGGATGAGCACGCCTGGAAGTTGTTCAAAAGCGTGAGTCGCTTTTAATTCATAATCATGTTTAGCCTCGCTGGCCGTCACGCCGTGATGCCATATCCAGGGCATTTCCAAAGTTACTGGGGATAGTTACCACACACTCTTACTTCACCACATAGCATGCCTCCTAGCCAACCACCATATCCCGAGTGACAACGTTCTCGCCCCTGATTTGTTGAACACGAGAGGCGGAGCCTATTTTGTGCCGTACATAATAGCCACAAAATAGGCTCCGCCTTTCGTTTTCAACAAATCGGGGGAGAGAACGTTGCCATTCGGGATGATGGTTGGCTAGGAGAGTGCTATGGGGTGATGTTCATTTTGGCTATAGTCGTGACGATGCCCACTTGAGTGCGGCCAACAACGGCAAGCTACCTCGACCCCCCCCCCCCCCTCATTTTGCACCATTACATAGTGGACCTGTAAATACACTTAACGCTGCCAGGAGTGATTTGTTGACGGAGTGATTTGTACCCGTTCATTTTGTATGCTTGCCTACTTATGCTTCTTCCCCGGAGTACCTTGTCGACTTCGATGATGTAATGGTGCATAAGCAACTCTGGCTTTAGTGCAGAGTCGAATTGGAGCACCATTGCATCCGAGCAGACATTGCCGCCGACAACCCCAATTTTTCTATGCGCAATGGATGCGGACATAAAACTATTTCCGTAGTATCTGAACAAAGGAACAGGGCACGTCTCGTCCTGGCTTGCATGCGACGGCGCACGATTTTTGTTTTAGGACAGCGTCGCGCTTCAGCCGACAGTCTGCTGAGACGCGCTACATCGGTAAAAAAAAAAAAAAAAAAAAAAAAAAAAAACGCTACTTGCAGCTGTCGTGGACCCAACGGCCGAAACCGGAGTTTGGCATTTCGTTTCCGGGAAGATATGCCGGTGATTTGTCCGATGTTGTCTCGAGCACTGTCATCAACGAACTGAAGCAGCTGTTCGCCAAAGGGTACAGGTCCTTCGGGGTTCTCAACTGCTACGGATCACCGTACTTCATTTCTGGGGCAACAGGAAGAGTGCTCGGAGAGCTGTTTAATGTAAGTCATTAGCACATTGGTTCACAATGACGCGCAGAAAATCGTAGATGGGACATGTGCGTATAAGGGTATTCTTAACCTTTCTCATTGTGACAGTACGTACCACAACAACGTTCCCTCCCACGGGCTGCCACAGCATAAGACGCGAGTATAATACGTGTTTTGCAGATTTGAGTTAAATAACTTCGTTGTCGTTGTCGTTCGTAAGTAGAGGAGGACGATGTGGGCTCTCGGGGACCTTAAATAGCGTGTGAGCCAATGATTGGGTAATATTTTTTGTTTGTTATGTTGCTGTTGTTGAATGGAGCGAAGCGCTCCGACCAGTTCCATAAAGAAGTTTGAAGTTTTGTCGAAGTCGTGGGTCCATTCTTGAATAACGTGTACCCCTTCGGTACACCTTCGGTTTAGTCCTTCGGTCGCCGAGTTTTTTCATTATAAAAGCGCAGAAAACCCCAGTACAAGGGACCCGAAAGTACGACAGACACATGAAGCACTGTTTGACAAATGGAACAGACATACGCTTACGTACACTACTGCTGTCACCGACCCCTAGTGGAAGCCAAGGCCAACGTAATCACAGCCCCTTATCACACAACGAGAGCAACCAAGCAACGTACCGCCAAAGAGCCCGGTTTTTATCGCATTTTTTTCATTAGGCGTATCAATGTGAAGTGCGTCTAAGTCTCTCCACCGTTAGATGAACCCAAGTAGCACAATGTACTGAAGGGGTTGCAATAGGGGTGGACGAGAAGGTGGAAGACCTTGAACACTGACAAGACACATACCGTCCACCCCAATTGCACTCGACTTTCAGTACATTGTGGTGCTTGAGAATGCACACTATTGTGGTAGCGCCACACCTACCGTCCTCTACTTTCATTAAAAATTAATCAGGGGAGCAACAGCTTCTAGTACCTCCAGATTGCAATATGTAATGGCCATGCTAGTCCTGCCTGACATTGTAGCGCTATCGCTTGATGCGTACAGGAATGCGTTCACACTTGTATCCTTGTTCCCTTCACACACGCACACATATACTTGTTACACTTGTTTCCTTCGTCAGCCGCTAGGGCGGCTCATTATTATATTAGTGAGTCATTATTATATAAATTATATATAATTAATAGTTATAATTAATTATTATTAATATAAATAATTAATAGTTAATTAAATTAATATAATTAATGATTTCTCATCCCCAAGTGGCGCGTTTGAATGATTAGGCGCTCCTCCACGGGAAAGCAGTCCAGCAACACTGGGTTTCACCTCACCGGTATTCCTCGTGCACGTCTTTCTGTATGCTTTGCTTTTACGCTGGCGAATATTTGTGAACGAAATCGAGGAAGCAGATGATGGGTCATCCATGTGGCACGAAGCGGCTACAAAGCGCGTGCCCGAAAAACAGCCGGTGAACCACACGAGACTACCGGTGACGTCACGCAGGGTACAGGAGGTAGGAGAGGAAACCTTCAGAGGTTTCGGTTTCTTTTGGCAACTACCGAGACACCGATTGCCAAACCAACTTATACACAGTCATTATAGTAGCTTCGGATTGCCCCGGAGTCTCCTTTTAACGACCTTGTGTTTCCTGCGTCACGCGCTAGGACGGCGCACGAAAGCGGTAGGGATAACGCTGTTGGTGACGTTAAAGTTGGTAACCTGTTAGGAATGCCGTATACATATCATGCCACTCATCTTGCTCGTCGCTTGTACTGCCGGTGGACACCGGTGGAATCCTTTCCTATATGTTCTACCCTTTTGTGCTCTCTTCGTACTGATTTGTTCTCTGCGCCTTTTCCTGCGAATAAACAATGCTCGCTTTGGACGACCCATATTGGTCAACTTCAGGCAGGACGAAATGTCGAGAGTCAAAATTGGACAAGAGGAAGTCTGCGTGAATTCGCTTGTTAGCTACAACGCCGCGACGAACGCCACGCTCTGCCCCGTGAGGACGCGTGCGGCTGAAGATCTCAGGTCTCACTATCTGCCAGGTCCGAGAACGGCCGTGTTTCAAAGTAGATATCACTGAGCAACGTGTCAGCCTTGCGTGTTTTCCACATTCATCGGAACCCTTTTAGAAAATACACGTTTTACCGACGGTCAAGCATAGCAGGGCGGACGCAGACCTATGTAATGCTGTACATAGATCTGCGCCAATTAGACGGTGCCGATTTGGGATTTTCGAAGTACGGAAAAACCAAGGCGTGCACCTTTGCTGCCAAGAACAAGCCCGTAAACGTAACGACAATCTCTTGATCGATAATGAGGCTATCAGTATTGGGGTCACATTTCTCTTAATATATATCATGTCCACACAAAGCTCTCGAACGGTCGTCGGTTTTACGTGGTAGTAAAAACAGACCTTCGTAATTGCGCAACTTACTCTATTCAATGTGTATCGTAGCTGATATGGCGAGAGTTAAGCTCGAGTGTGCGTGCAGGGTGTTGTAAGATGAAAGTCACTGAAAAGGTTAGCAGCTGTAGGACTCGAACCCACATTTCAGCCTTTCAGTGACTTTCATCTTTCATCGTTAATTTCTTAGGCAAATTGAGGCTTTGTATGTATTTGCCCCTTCTATGTTGTTCCAGCCTCAGAACATCAGTTCTTTCATGGGTGTTGTAGTCTTGCACCCACACGCAAAACACCTTCGTCTGGGATTAGAAAAAAAAGGCACGGAATACAAAAAAGCACGTTGTCCTGCTGTACCGTGCGCTGCCCATAAGGATCTGTGGATTCCGTACTATCGCGGGACAGTCGTGTGATTGATTGATCAGCGGGCGCAGAGTCACCACCACCACCTAGTGACTGCCCTCAATTTTTCAGAAAATCTTCAACGCCATGACTTCAGCTCAAAGGAATGCTGGCCTGAAGACTTTCTTCATCGGACTCCAGTTGTCATCAGGAGCCAAATGGCAAAGTAGCCAACTCATGAGTTATGCTCGTGCTATAAGGTGCTTGCCAACGTCTTTTGTGCTACTATAGTGTGCAACATATGTGTGTGTGTGTGTAGCTTAAGACAATGAGGTGGTCATTCACGTGCTTCAGGTGCTTAGTGATGCGTAGTGAGCGCGCCAGTGCTTAGAGCTGTCGTAGGTACGGATACTAACCGCGGCGAGCCGCATGGGCAGCCACACAAAGTCCAATGTCGAAGCCAATGTCTATCCATATGCGATGGCGGAGCGAGAAGAGTTCTGCAGCGAACGATACGTAGGTGGCGCAGTAGGGTATTCCTCGTTGAGCACTGAGCACGGTATCCAACGGAAAATCCCACTTGCAATGGTGGCGACTGCAGTTGGATGAGATACATGACAAGGGCAGACGCCGGGTGTTGAGAATATGGCGTTGATTCGTTTTATAGCCAGCTAAAGTGCGGACTGTGGGTGCTGCCGTAGCTTTGGTTTTAGCCAGGGACTCGGGCGACCGCCGAAAAAAAAACAAGGGTCGAGGCTCCCTTTCAAAGCATTGGGTCATGACGTAGGTGGACGTCTTCTCTTTGCAGCCACCTGAACCTGCTAATTACGCAGAGCCACATCACACCACTGCCGGCTCTGAACGCCAGCAACTGTTACATCCACCCTAGTAGCTCGTGGTCGCAGAGTCACATCCAGAACAGCTCCTATTCATCCGTGGTAAGTGATGACATCATGCAGTCTACTGACGACAAGGTCTGTGAGCACACACGCGAACGCCCCCTGTTGCACTGAGCTGAACAAAACCACCACTGCACTGCACTGACCTGTGCACTGCAGTGTAGGTTTTATGAAGACCAATCCACCGTCAGCTCCGCAGAATCGCATGACACTCTTCTAGCCAACCACCTCGAATGACATCGTTCTGCACACCTTTTTTTGTGACACAGTTGTGGTAATCGTCATCAACGTCTGCACTTTCCATACCTAAACAGTGACCATATTCTGCATTGGGTGGTCTTCAGCACGATATGACTACAGCTTCTATGTACTGTAGATTGTATAGTCGCTGCCGTTACGCCAGTTCACGCCATTTAACGTGGCTGCCGTGTCGGTGTGGCTTTATTGCATGTCAGCCAAGTGCACGGAAATTCGGGAGTCTGTTGTTCATGAGTTACTACTACAGCCTTTGACCATATAGGTCGGTGAATGAGGTGAGAACACGTAGGCGATGTTGTCCCTGTCTATGGTAATGCATTGTTGAGAACGATTGTACAGGTCCTGGAATCTGCGGGCAAAATCATCATTTCAGATGGTATTCCGCTGAGGGTCGGGAAATTTGTTTTCATTCTATTGATTTTCCGTCGTGGAAATCTGGTGTAGCCAAGGAGGTAGAGTACGGGGGCTGCGCAATGGACGATTTTAAAAAGATGCGCGCGCCATCAAGCACGTGGCGCAAGGCAGCATGGGAACTTTGAGGGACACTGCTCCGTCGTCTGCTTCGGATATGCTTCATATCGGCTGACGCTGTGGCTGCGCACACCGGGAATGTTGTTGTTCTTCTTCTGCCTCCGCCTCTGGCCGTATCGTAATGCTTGAAGGCGCTCTAAGTTCCCATGAGCCCTTGCGTACCACAGGTGGCGCTTGCTTTTCTAAAATGGTCTATTCGCGCAACTGTTGCTGCATTGGGTCTGGTATTTCCGTGGACAACGAACAAGGAACCTCTCCTTGCGTATTGTGGGTGTCGACGACGTATACTCCCGCCCTTTCTCACCACTCACCACCCATACACTCACTTCGAGGGCACGCCATCGCCTCCGTACACTTGCTTCACCATGTCATGCGTTCGTGTAGCGTTTTCACAGTTGGCGTATACAAACCTCATGAACCAAACCACGCTGAAAGCGAGACCATTGCGTTAAGCCGTTTCGGCATGAATGTAGGCGTCCTAAGAAATAGACCCTTGTTATGTTTACGGCCAGGTCTGTCGCCACGTTTGTACGCGACTACCAAGTGACGATCGAATTTTCGCTCACAGGAACGGGCCTCTGTCGTGCTCTCTCAGGCGACAAACGCCAGCAGTCTCCAGGCATTTGCCATTTCCTTCTCTATGGCTGTGAATGTGTTCTTCATCTCCTCCAACCCATCCTCGACTAATACAAGGTTCAAAGATGACTGTGTCTCCAGCGCAATTACCACAATCACCGACGTCTGCCTCTTACCGACAGCGAGTGTTGTTAATCATACAGACTCCACTGAGTGTGACCAGTGGTTGTATATGTCCGGAAAACGATACGTCTTCACGTACAGTACAGCGGCGAACATGGCTCAGTTGGTAAGTGGTCTTCTCGGGGATGGGCGGATGATGGACAGGAATGGATTGATGATGGATCCTACCTTCCCCTGAGAGGGTCGTGATGGGGCCTCACCTAGGGTGCCTCAGTATACTAACTCCCTCCGCATGTAGACGTACCCTGGTATTGACGTACCCTTGGACAGCATACTGCATACACTACCTGATGTTCCTTGTACACTCTTTAAAAGAAGGTATACTCCTTTTTCTTGCCACATATATCACTGCAATTGAGTAACATTACTTCCTTACTCCCTACCGAAGAGTAATATTACTCCGCAGTAGGGAGTTAAAGCGTAACCCCACTCCCTAAAGGGTGTGAGGAGACTCCTTTTTGAGAGTAATTTGAGAAAAAGGAGTTGAAGTACACTCTTTTAGCGGAGCAATGGAGGGAGGGAATATCGAAGAAGTGAAGGCGACACTCTTAATTGAACGTGGGATGAGGGGAGCTCTGCATACGTCACCTGGACTACCTTGGGAGGCTAGGATAAGAGTTTCCAGCTTCACTTGTTGGTGGAATAGGGCGCTCCCCCCTTCCCCCATGTGGCACATTGGCACTACGTAAAAGTACAATTAACGAACAAAAGTAACAAAGTAACTTGTAGTAACTTGTAGTAGTACTACTAAGTAGTGAGTTGGCAAACCTCGTTGCATCAACCTAGTTTGGGGTTTTAGCCAAATGTTCTTGGCTGTATATTTGCTATCGTGATAACGTTGGAACTGCTTTGCCGTTTCAGTACAACAAAGCCAAGGTGAACGTGGAAAGCAGCAAGAAGTTCGGCATACTGCTAGTGGACATCCCGTTCGATTACGCAGAAGAGAGTCCTTGTGGCGCACTGGCAAGAGTCAAAGCTACCAGAGATTTCCTCAACGACCTACGTCGCACTACCTAGGCCCTGAATGAGTGGAGGGGAGTTACTCCGTTCATCGCTGTCAAGAGCAATTTCTTTTTCTTATGCTTCTTAGTCCGTTTCGTTTAGTGTCATCCCGATCTTGTGCAAGCAATAAAGGTACTTGGTGTGTACAGCTTCCAGGAACCTGAATGCTTATGTTTTTATTCTTCGCAGATAGAGCAGCGTTGAGATGTGTTTGTGCTGGTAGGGTCTTAGTAGCAGGAGTAGTAGCACGATCTCCGCTTGTGGCCGAGATTAGCCTCTGACGGCGAAGGTCATGACGTCCTAACCGGAGGAACTTTGGATTGCCTCCCATGTGGCCTCGCTTTTATCCAAAACAGGGATAGAGAGCCTGGTATGTACTCATCTGCGAAAACCGCCATTGCCGAAAACCATTCTTGCAGAAGCAACCTCCCGTAGTGGGTGACGTGAGCTTTTCGACTGAAAGTCCACGTCATGAAGAGGCACTCTGCCGTAGAGAAGGCAAAAGGAACTAAAGCGGGTTGACTGGACAGCAGAGTGATAGGCGTAGGCGTGACATAGGCCTAGCTTGCGGATATGTAGTGTGAAGGCTTCGGCGAGGGATCGTTAAACCGCTCCGTGAGCTGAACAGGCGCCGTGGCTCCTGAGCTGGTATTCCCTTGCTCCTAGCGGAAGGAAGCAGTGAGCAAGCGGTAAGGGCCAAAGAGATCGACTACAACACTGTCATCAAACGGTCAGGGCGGGAAATGCATTGTTGCAGGATTGGGCGCAGTTCGCGCTGCTCTTATAAGCGGGAGTTCACATACTTTAATGCGTGAGCACTAGAAGGCTCATATGAAAGGGAAAACGGGCGGTGTCGATCTGCGGACACGAGAAAGAAACGAGAAGGAAGGAGCAGCTTGAACGAAAACAATGATGACAGCGAGAAACGACACGCGATTTATGTTATCTTTAAACTCAGACTGCCACTGCAACTTATAGCCCGACACTGCCCGATCCCGTGAAGCAGGCTGTAAAGTTGACCGAAGTGAACATTGGGGCAACACAGCCAACGCCTCAGCCATGTACGGTTTGACCAGTACAAGCCCAGGGAGACGGAATAGTTATGTACAAACGCCAATGAATTTTAATTTTTAACCCGCTAACTGTTCCTCGCCGATCTTGCAATTTCTTCTTTCAAGTTGAAGCTGTGAGCAAAGGCAATAAACAGCAGCGTGTAAATGGGAGATAGTTTATGTGCTCCTGAACATTGCCATAATTGATTGGTTGAATATGACTATTTCGGCATAAACACGGGAGCCAATTGGGCAACACTAGAAGCATTGCGCAAGAACGTGCAAGAGTATCTATTTCGAAACGGTAGACACTCCCAGTCTCGACTCATGCACTCAAGCGTTTTGTGCTAGGTTGTAATAAACCGATGAGTGATTTTGCGTTTCCACGGCGACAACTGGGCTGCATTTCAGATTGGGAAGGAGAAGAAGTAGGAGGCAGTGAACAGGTGCCCATTCGTGGAACCCAGCCCTCCCTTTCAGATTTGTTTCGGTTTCAGTCTGTCTACCAACCAGGGTGTCGAACCGAAACGTTTTTCGTTCCGGTTTTCGTTCCGGTTACATCATAAACGATCCGGTACCGGTTCTGCTCCGGAACAAAAAAATAACGGTTCAAACCGGTTTTTAACCGGTTCCGCTTCTGCTGGGAATATTCATCCCCACAAAAAACAATCAATGTTACAAAACGTAAACCCGTTTATTCCGCATACAGGGTATTTAATATCAATAGACAGCTGTGAAATTGGTAGCTCCTGGTTCATGTAGGTTACTGTTTGTTCAAATGGGCTTTCTCCTTTATTGAAACGCATGCTACAAACGAACTTATTTGTCGTGATGTCATACGTAAAGTACTTTCTTGCTGGGTTAGAGCGATTGTGTCCCATCCGAATGTCTGTTGCTACTGTCTAGCCAGCAAGCACCACCGCAGGAGTACGACGCAAATCGAGGAACACCTTCATTCACAAACGCGTCCGACGGCTCCGTTTTATTTTCTTCGTGTCCTGTCCACAAAAGAGCCGCCACTTTCCATGGGCTTGCCCTCGCGTATATACGTAAATGTATTCAATTTAGCTGCTCTCAAACAAGGGACGCGTTGCGCGACATTACCGATAAAGAAGCCGTTATGCAGCCCCTTTTGGGTCGCTGTTTAGTTGAGGAGAGTTTGGGGGGATCAAATTAAAACGAACACAACGGCACATTATTAGAGAGTCACATGTACCTCGAAGTCTGTGTGCGTGCGCGAACTATAAACCATTACGAAGGGAGCCTAAGGGTCGCACTATACCGACATACATTTCACCGTAACCGTAACCCTCGGATATCCATGACATGACTTCAGAGCACACGACGTCTGTTTCATTCGCCTATCCGTAGTCCAAACCGGCGAAGTTTTTTCTTGTACCGAAAACCGTAAAATATATTTTTCGGTTTCCCTCCTGAGCGAAAAAAAACGTATACGGTTTCGATTCCGTTCCGGTTCGCACCAAAATAGCGGTTTTTTTCGGTTTTCGGTTCCGGTTTTCGGTTCGCTCCGACACCCTGCTACCAACGTCAAGATGATGTTTCTCGGGTAGAGGTCTATTACGTAGAGTTTTTCGGTAATGAATCCTGCTCTAGCCCTACGGGAACGAGAAGTTAAATGATCTTCTCGAATGATTCGCGTTAGAACATTTTCGATAGCGGATTGTGGATGTTTTGTAGTACATATGGTTAGAGGTGAGTGCGGGTAAGCAAACTTGGACCCGCACCCGCATGGTACCCGTGCGCGTGTGAACCGCACCCGCAAGAATTGAATCTGGGCGACCCGTACTTGCAGAGCTGTCTGTATACACGAATACCCGCATTGGGACCCGCAGGGGGAAGTGTTCCTCGTCCACTTTATCGCAATGGAAATTCTACGTGTCTCGGACGGCTTCAATCGTATGCCAATAAAACTGCAATTCAACAGAAAGCCATATATGTCTGCATTAAAAATCGAACTCGCCTCCAGCACTTGCCTACTGCAGTCTGGCACATGGATTTATAGGGCCAACGACATAGGGCGCTGCTGAGCTCGCGTGTGGCAGAGAGGGATCACTTAGTTGGCCATGGAGTGCGGGTAATGCGGGTATACCCGCATTTTACCCGCTACCCACAGCGACCCCGAATTCCTACCCGCAAATCGTGACGACGTGTGGGTAACTGCGGGTACCCGCGGGTATACCCGCACCCGCGCTCAGCTCTACATATGGTTCTTAATACCGTCAATACTGCAACAACGACGAGAAAGTGGGAATAACAAGGCGGTGGCTCGTGAGCCACCGCCTTGGAAAAAGAAGTAGAAGAAGAAGAAGAAGGCGTGCCTCGAGACGCGCGAGAGGCGCTAAGCCATTGCCCTGAGGTAGAAGAAGAAGAAGAAGAAGAAGAAGCCATCTCAACTGTCGTCATTTTGGAATCAACAACCGATCACTCAGGTGAGCATTCCTTCGTGTCTTGCACTCGGTTGACACCTTTTCATCCCCATTAAATTTCTGTTTCTAGCAGAATGACAGAGCGTAAGTGAACATTTTTTTTCCTTTTCATCCTCTCTATTACTTGACATTATTCTCATTTCGAAGCTCGCTGTTACTCGAAGTTACTGAGTCTACAAGTGTAATTTATAGTTATTTGACGCTACTGCTCATGCGGAATTCTATAGCTCCCTCAATGTAATCGAAATGAATGTTTGGCGGGATCGTCTCTTTTGCTCGTGATCGATTTCGATTTCTGTTCTAAGAGGTCACAACTGTGGACCCGCGTCAACAGGGAGGAAATCCTTGCGGCAGGGCAAAAGGGAACGCCTTTGCGACGTCACAATGCAGTGAAGGTTACGTCGCGTGCACGTCTGTCCGCGTGAATTTCTGTACGCGCGTGAATTTCGAACCGTGCGCCAATTCCAATTATGCATTATATAAGGGATCATGCAAGAATATTTGAAAAGCGTACAATCATTTTCAATTGGTTCCTCTGTACTGAAGCGTTCACTCTAAAATATCTAAATATTCTATATTAACCACGGCTGTAAACGGCGGCTGCTACTGATCGTGACGTTATACAGAGGATGTGTCCAATTGGAGGACGGTCTTTTGCGAATAGATTGCAAAATTTGTAAGCAAGCTTCCAAGCTTTTAATTTCACCTGGACCTAAGATCGTATCTAATCCTCGACACAGAATATCGCTAAAAGTTTAATGTAGCCGCCGACTGTCAGCATTGCCCCCGGAGCAAGTTTTTCTATCTGATCTGCTCCGTCAGAACATTTCTCTGTCCGTGGCTGCGTACAGAACGATTCCTAGACTGACATCATCACATAATGCATCACATAATCCCTTCCCCCATCGCTGACAATTTCAGTTTAGCCATATTTCCACCGATTTCGACGGCAGATATACGACGTTGTTGTTGTTGTCCAAAGCACCACACGCTCCCGAGGGATGTGCGCTCCCGGTCGTCCTCAATTAGCTGAGAGAACTGGACGTTGATGACGTATACGCCCGCTTCCAAGGGGTGTATCCGGCGGATGTATCCGGCGTATCCCCCCCCCCCCCCCCCCCACGGTGCAATGAATACGGCTAAAACTGTATGATAGTGAGGGGATCGTGACAGCTGTTTGTGGCAGGGAACTCTGAATTCGCGAGAATCATTTCATGGTCCCATTAAGTCGGCGAAATGTGAAGCAGGAATTGTCTATATTTGGCACTGCACTACCCATGGAAATAAATGAATTGATGCCTCTTCACTTTGATAACACTAACAAAACAATTCAAATTGTAATCGAATGAGACACCTGCTGAGACTACAGTAGAATGCAACATTAGGAGAGATAGCACGGTGTTGCTACGATGATATCGTTAAAGGAAATAAGGTGAATTAACGTGTTTCCTTCCGCAGAATCGGCAATGTCGGGGATGTCCTCCATGTCCTCCATGTCGGGGATGTCGGGGATATCCGGGACCGGTAAGGATGCCATCTATTACTGTGCCATTAAGAAAGAGTACTTCGTGATGCAACTTCAACATTGAACACTAGTGTGAATAAAGTGTATTGTCGCACCATGGCGTGTGTGCTCCCGTTGAACGAAAATTGGGTTTCGAACAATGATCCCACGGGTGCGTGCTCATCTTCACAAAAACGGCCAATAAGCAGCAGCTACGTGATTATGAGAGCATCCGTATGTTCAGAGGTGCGACGTGCCCACAGTGTTTTTAGTTACACAGCACTTAGCAGACGACACCCTCCGCATCTTTTAGCAGACGACACCCTCAGCATATCGTAGCAGTCGTCTGCTACGGAATATCATGTATCTGTGTCCTGGGCTATTCTACACGGTTAGAGATGCCAGCGCCACCTAGATAAAGAACACCCCCACACCTATTAAATGCCCCCTCTTCCAAGCCACGTGAGCAATGAACATGTCGTCTGCTTCCACTACTCACCGTGGACTGTCTCATGTTTCTGTGGTCGTCGAAAGCACGTGCTTCCAGATGGCGCTGGCAGTACACCAAACTTTGTGATGTTGAGCTTGTTTTGTGTATTTCACAGATGCCACCGGAGCAGGAGGAGACGACGAGCAGAGTACGTGTTATTTGCATACTACGCAAGTAGTTTTCACGCTCTTCGGGGACATTTCGTTACTGTTCGATACCTCTCACCAGGATCCAACTGGGAGCCTCGTATTCACCCTTTCACTAGCTAACTAACAGAAGGCACAACCAGAAGTTGTCTAGGGTCCCAGCGTCAGCTAGGGTTGCCACCTTTCGCAGTAAAAAATACCGGCTGGGGGAGAGGAGGTGGAGTAGAGGGAAAGAGAAAGGCTCGTGAGAAAGGGCAAGTGGGTGAGGGTTGGACGAGCGCACAGAGTGCTTGCTCGCTCAAATACGAAGACACGAATGTTCCTGTGTGGGGCTGGATCACTGATTGAAACTGCTATAAATATGGCTAGATTGTATCGGAGCAACCGGACTGGATTGCCACTCACTCTGAAAAACGCATCGACGCAGACAAACATTTCTTTGCATGCGAGGATCCCATGATGGATCTATACGGAAGTTCGTGCAGGCTGGACACAACCACCAACAGCTTTGCACAACCACTGCTCTTGTCCCATCTGAACACAATACTGTAATGAATAACTAAGAAAACGACTGGTGATCGCGGAGTTTTGTCTGTGCTCCAGAAGCTGTAGTGGAATGTTGAAGGAAAACTCATGTGAAAGGTGTGTTGAGCCACAAATACCGGCAAAAGGCTGCCGGTATGAGCTCTCTACCGGCAACCGGCAGAACGAGCAAATAACCGGCCCTGCCGGTATAATACCGGCCTGGTGGCAACCCTAGCGTCAGCGGCTACATGTGGCGCCACGCCCTGTCGCTCATTGGAGATACTCTCATTATTTGTGTAAACAACAGTGGTTCATCCAGAATCCCAAGCATGGAGGGGTGTGGAATTTTTTTTTTTGGGGGGGGGGGGGTGTAGTTATGTCATTACAGCTTAACATATCATTACCGACATTTGTCTAAAGCTCATATCGCAAGGGCACCCCCTGTAGGGGGTACACAGTTGAAAAAGTTAGGGGGTGTCACTGAACATTTCGGGGGTGTTAGGGGGTGTATGGGGTTCCGGATAAATCACTGGCAAACAGCGAAAGGGTTTAACTGAAATCAGTGGAAGTTCCGTGGCGCCTCATGTAGCCGCTGACGCTGGGAACCCTAGACAACTTCAGGTTGTGCCTTTTGTTCGTGAACAGTGAAAGGGTGAATAGGAAACCACGCAACGTATGTGGTCCCGCCGTTAGCCTTTTGATAACAACGCTCGAGACTGGGTCGTTTTTTTCCTGAACAGCTTGTCAAAAACAACGAACTTGAAGCAAGGGCGAAATGCGATGTATGTCACCTAATCATTCGGTGATGCGGCTCAGCAAAGCGCCACATGCCATCGTAGTAATCCCTATATCGTGAAAGAATCGCTAAACAAATCTTGCTGGCTTCGATGCTTTCATTTGGCACCTGTTTCGTGAGCACCTTGCCTTCGCAAACTCGAGGGTCTCTGTCGGTGATGTGTTGTCACGTGGGATCCCGACCGAGGAACGTAGCGATGCGATTGCTTCCAGCACAGTGTGTGGGATATCTCCGCCGCCAGGTGGCCGCCGTCCTACCCTGCGGCACGTGCATAAATAGGCTGCGCCACACAAATAGATCTTAGATCTTAATGTGCGACAATGTAGAAGCAGGACTAACATAACCTTTTCTCCTGTTTAGAGAGGAAGTGAGTATTTCAATATCTTTTCTTTATTTCTTCAAATTCTTTAGTGAACACGGGAACTACGATTATATTATTTACTATTACTATTGTGGTACCCTCACTCAGTACTCAATGCACTTACAAAGGAATCGGCGGTGTCAACATTTAACCGCAAGTGTCGGAAAGTCTGCAATCCTTAGCGGTGAAAGCTGTTGGAACTGGCGATCGTGCTTCCTAGTACGCTGCACGGATAATAAAGGAGTCTCATCACTGAATCCTGAATTTACCGTGCAGCAGTTCGTAAATGAATTAATCCCTCGCCTCGCTACTAAGGGTAATCCCGATTATCTCTATAGCCTGGCTATTGACGAGTTTCTTCCGTAAGCGGTTCAGAATAAACCTCAGTTCCCTCTCTTGTACGCTTTCTAACTTGTAACCTGTCCTTTGCGTATGCATCCCAAACTGGGGATCCGTATTGGAGTACCAAACGCAGCAGAAGGTTCAGGTTCCGAATCAGGTTCTGGTTCCAAAGGTTCCTTCCGGCACACGCCGTCAATGTGGGCTTTCTATCTATAAGCCAGCCGGGTATAGCGAACGGACAAACTACTTTATTCTCGTCAGAGAATTTAAATGGAAGTGTCGTGCTAGCGGAACTTCACTCTCCCACTGCCGTGTCCGATTGCGTCACTCACGACGTCACCGCCCGCGATTTGCATGACTCTGCCTGACGCTCGTTTGCTACGAGCAATGTGCCCTATAGCGCAGAATAATAATAATAATAAAACGCGGAATTCCACATGTTCTCTATGTGGCAAATGCACACTGAGCAATTTGCTGTGCCTCATTTGTTGTGTCGTCATTTCAGGCGGAAAATTCTGATCGCTGCTGCCGTCGGATGCCTTCTGCTCATCGCCACCGTATTTCTCCTGGCAACTATACTTAGCAGCTCGGACAGTAAGCGCTCACTTGATCCTGATGGGAACGAAAAAAAAAAAAAAAAAAAAAAAAAAAAAGATAGCGAGCAAAAACAAAGAATAAATGCCAGGACTTGTGGTGAGGAGATGGATGCTTGGATGGTAGTGCTAACCACTCTCTTTCACGACTGTTACGGAAATTCACCGTGGCAAAATTGCGTAACCGTTTTTCTTGAATCGCCTGGAAACCAGCAGTGCCTACAGTGTCGGCTTCGTCCCCATCCGAAACTATACTGTGGCATTTTATTCCTTGTTCATCACTGACGTGTGGAACTGTTGGACACTGCGCAGCTTTTATGCAGTTTGATGACCCTAAAAGAGGGCGTTGAGAGTAAAAGGCGAATTCCCTCTCTCCAGAGACGAGAGCTCCAGAGCTCCACTCATCTGGAAGGCGCGATGCAGCACTGTAAACTGAAAAACACACTTATGGGTGTAAATGGCTTGTCCTAGCTATAACTCACACCACTTTTTACACCGTATGGTCCGGAACACTCTTTTTAGGTGCATTCTGTGTAAAATACCCTTTGAAAGGGTTTTTTCTTGAAAATATCTTTTTTCCATTTAAACACCCTTCTAGGAGGGTGTTTAACAAACTTACACACCCTTTCCAAAGGGTGTAATAAAATGCCAGGAAGCATTCCTGCGCATGTGTGGGTTGCATGCGCTGGCAGCCAGGTGGCATACAACCCATGGACTGCTGGGTGCGGCGATGCTTCCTGCATTTTATTACACCCTTTGGAAAGCGTGTAACTTTGTAACACCCTCCTAAAAGGGTGTTAAAAGGCATTTTTCAAGGAAAAGCACCAAGGGTGCAAGGGTGTTTTACACAAAATACACTCTCTCAAAAGGGGGTTCCGGACCATATGGTGTAAAAAGTGGTGTGAGTTATAGGACAAGCCATTAACACACATAAGGGTGCTTTTCAATTTACAGTGATGAGCTCGGACCTTATACAAAGCGAACACACACACACACTAGTGCACAAAGGTAGTTTCTAGTAAAAGTTCTTCAGCCTGAAATATAGCTCGCAGTTCCATAAAAAACAAAAAAGAAACAAAAAATAGTTACTTCCAAGTTACTTCGGGCACACAAGATAGCAGCATGCGTGAGGTAGACCTTGCCTGGTAGAGGTAGAGGTTGCCTGAGAGGAGTGCAACACGCTTAGATCGTTTTCGTCGAACAATTTGGACGCTTTGTATCTTAGTCCCTGTGGGCGCACAATGGTTCAGCTTCATTTCAATTTCATTTCAGCTTCATTTCAGAAGTTCTTACTTCCTATATAGAGTCATTGATTGAATACCACGTTTTACGCACTCTTCACTGCATAGCAAGCTCCTGGCCAACCATAATCTCGAATGATATCGTTATCTGCGCTGATTTGTTGAAAACTGGAGGCGTATGCCTTTTTTGACACTTAATGCCGTTCATAATTGTCACAAAAAAGGCGTACGCCTCCCGTTTTCAACAAATCGGCAAGGATAACGATATCATTCGAGATGAAGGTTGGCTAGGAGCATGCTATGCAGTGAAGTTAATTTCTAAGTGTGGCATAAAAGAACCAGAGAAACCAAGAAAATATGCGGACTTGAGTGAAAAGCGAATAAAAGTAGCTTAAGTTACTTTGGCAAAGTTAGCTGAGTATGTCGAACACTGCGTAAGCCACATAAGGGGCCACCGGCGATTGATTGACTGACACCCTTACTAAATACATGTACGCGTGAAGGAGTGAGATGGGACCTTTGGCAGGTTTTTGTATCTAGGTGGCGTTGAGCCCACACCTTCGGGTTCTCAGCCAAAGACGCTACGAATCCACGTACCAAGCCACGCTAGGAAGCCTAGGAAGGACAGGGTTCGCACACTCATCTTTTTTCTCTCTCAATAGCAGCTGAGGCAATGAAACGTGGCCCCAGAAAGGCCGTACTTGAGAAGTCTCTAGCAGTGACGACTGAAATGATGTTTTTGCACGGTTCCTCTTTCAAAGGTCAACAAAGCGGCTCCAACGATAGCGGCGACGACGACAACGAACAGTACCAAGACGGATATCAACCAGCACCCCCAACAACCACAACTACCACTACAACGACAACAACCACCACTACAACAACGACAACTAGTAAGCAGCAAAGCAGAATTTCTGCCAGAATTTCGGTCCTCTATTCGACAATTATTACTATTATTCGCGATCGCACTGTATAGATTCAGCTGTCAAGAGCAGATGGAAGACTGACGTCTTGGAAAATGGACGTCTTTGTACGCCCACAGTGAACAAAGTAGACAAACAACGTAGACGAAAGAACTACTGGCTTGTGGAAACTTGTGGAGAGTTGTGCTGGTCATTTTCCCTGCAGCGCAGTGCAGAGTGGGTTGAGTGGGGAAGCTAACAGAGCAAACGGAAGGACCAACGGAACGGGACGCGCGTTGCACCAGTGTAACATGCACACTGGAGCCAGTGTAGTTTCGCCGTGGACGCCCACTGGAATTCGCCACTATACAGGGTGTCTCGGGGTCAATAATTCGCGAACGGGTGCGCCAATCGAAGAACCTGGTGGTTGGAAGAAATCCGGTTATTTAAATACTGTGCCACTCACCCTCATTCACACTTTGCGCGGTTTGTATAGATGGTATCGTACAGGTACTTCGGAAAGTTCTTCCATTGGTGCACCCATTCGCGAATTATTGAGCCCGAGGATTTAACTGAGACACCCTGTCGATGTATATCTATAGGAGCAATTTTTCATGGGTGTCACATGACACCCAAAGCCAAGATATTCAATTTCAGATGGTAGCAATCTTATAATGACGCATCAACTCCCTCGAGAACTCGGGGCTTGTGCCCTTCGTGATTGTCGTGCACTTGTCGAGCCAGTTGTCGGTCATAGCAGAGCACGCTGCGTTCGATCGTTCGGGGGAATGCTCTTTACCTCGTAGCCCATTGCCATCAACACTGGCCATGGATTGGCCATGTTGAGATCCTGTTGTGTTGATGAAACCCATGCGTCGGCTATATTTCAGCTTCGTACAGGAGGGCGAGGATGAAGACGTTCACATGCGGTGTTGGACAACCTCGCAGAGTATTAATACTTCTGCTTCGTCATTATTTGAGGAACCCGCCGTAAAGGACGTCTACTGGGACGCATACTGGGGAGCTGTGGCGACCCAAACCCATTCATTTCGAAAATAATACGATAGCCTTTTCGGCGTAACGTTGTTCCTCTCCGGTTCTTGAGGCTCCCACCTGTGCCCTGCGGGTTGAGCACGCACCAACAACCTGGTCGACCGTATGCACTGCGGCGGTTCCCGGTAGCACCCTCTCAAAGGATCATGGAAGGACAGCAAAGGCCATGTATGGTGGCCATGAATGGCGGCGACGTCATAGAGCCGCCTCTCCCGCGTCTCGATGGGTCGTTCTCGCTAGCCAATAAGACGTCCACGAATAGCATGGGTTGGATCGTCGTCCCTCCGTTCTTGTCAACTGATTGCTTCTCAGGAAATGTTCAAAAGCGTAACGGTTTCCGAAAGATAGGGTGTTCATGACGTCCAGACCTGCTTTGCCCAACATTCATTGTTTCGACGACCGCTTCTGGCGAGCTCTGGACCCTTCCTTGTGGTACTGGACTCGTTCGGATGCCTTGAAGCTAGCAAAGCTGAATGGAGGCATCGGACGAGTACGCTGTCCAGGATCGCTGGCCGGCAGGACAATGGCTCACAATTTAGTTCGGCTGAATTCGTACAGGATACGCCCTCATTTCTCAGGCGTATCATCATGGAGTTTGTCTGATGCCATTCTTTCTTGCTTTTTTTCCTTCTCTTTCTCTCTCTCACTCGCACACTCACAGGATGGGTAAGGCATCTGGTGAATGTGACGGGAGGTAACTGTATGGATGCAGGCACACACACTTGAGAAATACGGCAGCGGTCGAAAAATCCCTGATAGTGACAGGAATCAAAACCCGCACCTCTTGCGCTTCTCTTGGGTGTTCCAGCTTCCTGCAGAACGGTCACATCGTGTAAAATACGTGACCTCTCGTGCACAGTAGCCTCTGTTTGACAATGATATATACACTCGATGTCGTGAAAACTTGGCCATCGTTTTTTATTTCAGCGCACCTTCCCTACTTCATTCTAATGTGCACCGTGGGTCAACGTTTCACGAAACCAGACGCTTACCAGTCTCTGGGATGTGATTACTTCATTTTCGACAGCGTCATCCCAACAGCTACTGGACTCTCCTCATCTGAGGATGAGCACGCCTGGAAGTTGTTCAAAAGCGTGAGTTGCTTAATTCATCGTCACGTTTAGCTGTGATGCAATATCCAGGACATTTCCAAATTTACCGGGGATAGTTACCACACCATTGCATAGTAGACTTTACACTGTGCGGTGTTAACGCCGCTCGGAGTGAACCTGATTTGTTGACGGGATGGACCCGCCCGTTTTGTATACTACTTAGGCTTCTCCGTCGCTCCTTTCCCCGGAATACCGAGCCGAATTCGAGCACCTATTTTGAGCGCAAATATTATATGAACTCCAATGTTTCTATGGGAAATGGATGCGGACCAAACACGATTTCCGTAGCAAGCCGCTATCTGGACGAAGGCGGCTAACATGACGTTAGGCGCTAACCGCATAGAGCATATTTTACAACCGAAATGGGCCAGCGTTGTCTCTGCCGAACCGCGCGGAACGTGAGCAGAGCTCTTCCAACCGCATGCGACGGATTCTCGGCGGGCGTGGTTGGCATGGTGACGCGTCGGCTTCCTGCTTGTGAACGCGGTAGCGACATAAGTACGCACATACTAGTTGCATTGTAGCTATGCTGATGAAAACACGCAATGTCATCTGTCGTAAAACTTGGAGCTGTCAAGATGTGCGTCCTCTTTTGTGCACCCGCGCGTCCCCGAGGCGCCTCTGGCTTCGCCTGGTTCCAGCTGGTCATGTTCCTTGTTGCTGGTCATGCTGCTGGTCGCTTGCTTTGCTTCGCGATATTAAGTAATTACCGTAACATAATCAGACTGAGTATACATGACAGTGGCGATCATGTGCTGGAAGCAGCAGCGATAAAATATGACAGCCAGCTTCAGTCACATACAAATAATCGGGACGTCAGCCCGGGACTCAAGTAATCGGTCATCGTAAGCGCATGACACCATGAAGAAAGGCGACACACACACGAAGCGTACTGTCAAAATAGTTTATTGACTCACATATATATTGTTTAAAAACTCCCTAAAATTTTCTTTGTCGATTACGCCATCGACGGAAACGGCGCCAATCCTCACCGCTCTTCGATAAGTATAAACACATTTGCTTAAACACGTAAATACACTTACGAGTTCATCCGCGAGTTTTGGCCAGAATAAATGATTCGTCACGTCATTGTACTCGTCTGTCTTCACGTTCCATGCGTTCAACATCGTACACCACGAATCGGGCAGCCATGTTTTCTGTTCCGTGCTCGCCGTGCTGTAGGGGGGGGGGGGGGGCGGTCACGTGCACTTTCCTCTCGCAGCTGACTGGCTGGCCCGATTCCGCTCCGCTCGTCACTGCCGAAATTTCTATCCCGCCAGATATGAGCGTTTATCGGTTGCACGCTCCGCTTGAATTCGGCTGGCAAATACGCTCCATGCGGTTGGCGCCTTAAGGTGGTGGACGAGGGACAGGGCGTCCTGGCTTTCAGGACAGCGCCGAGCTTCAGTCGACTGTCGACTGACACATGCTACAATGGTGCAAAAAAAGTGCACTACTCGCAGGTGTCCTGGACCCAACAACCAAAGCCGGAGTTTGGCATTTCGTTTCCGGGAAGATATGCCACAGACCTGCCAACGGCTCTCTCGAGCTCAGTTACCAACGAACTGAAGCAGCTGTTCGCCAAAGGGTACAGGTCCTTCGGGGTCCTCAACTGCCACGGAACGGTGTCCTTCCTTTCCGGAACGACGGGAACCAAGTTCGGAGAGCTGTTTAACGTAAGTCATTAGAACACTGGATGGACGATCATATGTGTGTATATAAGAGTATTCCTGTACTTTTCCCCAAAAGTACCTTTCCTTCCAAGGGCAGCCACAGTAGACTACTGGGAATTCCGCGCGAGCATAAGACGCACGCACGTTCGGCCCCTGAGTTAGTGCTTCCAAGTCTTATCAGTCTCCACCGGTACATGAATGCACACTCTTGCGGTAGCGCCACATCTAGCGTCCTCCACTTTAATTAAAAAGTAATCTCCAGATTACATTCGGTAATGTCCTCGTTAGGCCCGAAAGTCACGTAGTATTTTACTCAGTGTGCACGCCATGTCACATATGAAATTGTGGCACTATCGCTTGATGTGTACAATATGGCGTTCACACTTGTATTGCGCAGACCAGCCTTAGTGAGTCGCTAGGACGACGCCCGAAAGTCACGGTCCCCAGTGAACTCAAAGGGACGACCTTTCTGCCGTTGTGGCACACAAAGCTTGTAGGGAGTACTTCGAAACACGTTCGGACTATACCGTACGTATCATTCCAGTATGGGCTTGCCACCTTGCTCTATGGGCATGTTGCACTGAAGTTTCGTCCGGCGACCGCAGCGCCAACTGTCCTCTAGTGTAGAGCGCCCTTACTAGACGGTCGTGTCCGGCGTGTTCCCTGTGTTACCGCCGTACCGGGAACATCATCTCTTTTGTGGAAATCCTTGCGCCACGATTTTTCAGAGCCGCAGTTATGTGATAAATGCCTGCGTACGGAAGAACCGCCATTTACATGACCAAAAATGGCGCTGCAGAATACGTTTCGGAGTGGCCCCAAACGTCCCATGCTTTCCAATGTTCCATCCCTTCGTACTGATTTGTTCTCAGCACTTTTAACATTTAAACAACAACAAGAACAACTAGCGTGAATCAGCTTGTTAGCTGCAACGCCGTGCTCTATGCTTCGAGGATAAGATTTAATTTTGGCCAGAATAACTCTGCTTTAAAAATCTGAAACCTGCGAGGTCTCAGAATGACAGCGTTTCAAAGTACGATATCTCTGGTGTCAGATTCACGTGTTTTCAACGTTCATGGGAGCCATTTTAGCTAATAAAATGCACATTTTACCGACGGTGAGGCTGAACATGGCGGACCTACCGTAATTTCACGCCTGTAAGCCGCACCGCAGATAATCTGCAGGACGCGTTTTTAGGAACATTTTGAAAAATTTCTGGCAGATAAGCCGCGGGCCATACGAGACGACTGACTTGTGCGACAAAGGAGACCATTGTGAAGGCCATGGACCCTGTAGTTCATAGTTCCATACTCCGAGATCGGCATAGTGTACAACGGAGGTCAGTTCTACCAAGATCGGATTGTGCCGTTGTTGCGTGTTTTTCATGGGATCTCTGGGTCAGTGGTCTTCCAGAAGACACCGGGAAGCTCAACCTACTCGAATGTGGACGCGCGCCCCTGTTACGCGCATCTGAGCGTCGGGCCTTTCCTTGAGCGTGCACCACCATAGCAGTGTCGATGTACAGCAAACCACGCGAGGATACGTGGTGTACGCCTCCTCAACTACCTGCAGAGGCACTCGCGGCGGGTCTGTCTCCTATGCACTTATTCTTGCACCCCTTCCACTCATGTTCTTTTTGTGGTATAGCATGCGCCGGCGACCGCTGTCGGAGGACGCCGGTCCACGCCATACGTCCTCTTGCGTCCGAGTATAAACGTTCACTGCGTTGCGTGCGCTGACTCACAAAGGTCGCATGCGCTGGCTCGCTGTTTCCTCGGTGTCACATGGTATAAACAGGCCTTTGTAGTTGCGCAACCTACTCTCTCCAATGTGACTTGTTATGGCGAGTTGAAGATCTATACTGGGAAAGCCCCAGTGCGTACAGGGTGCTGCAGTCATGCCCGAACACAGATGAAACCGAAAGGATGGCGCAGAGCTCGTGTAGATCCATTGGAGAAACCTGAGGACGGAGCCTGAGGACGGAGAGTACGAACACACACACACGCAGGGCTGAAAACCAGCAAACCCCGTTGGTTTTGAGCCCTGCGTGTGTGTGTGTGTTCGTCCTCAGGTTCAAGGTTTCTCCTGGTGCCCGAACACGCAAATAACGTTCGTCTTGAATTGGCTGGAAAGATAGCTGATTAAGAGCACGTTGTCCTGGTGTTGCATGCGATGCTCATATGGATATGTAGAATGTAGATTGCCTACTATAGCAGGACAGTTGCGTGATTGGTGTATCAGCGGGCGTAGCGGCAACACCACCTAGGAAGGTTCTTGCTCAATTTTTCAGACAATCTTCAACGCCATGACTGCAGCTCAAAGGGATGCTGGCCTGAAGACCTTCTTCATTGGACTGCAAGCGTCATATGGAGTTACAACGCTAAGCGACAACCTCATGCATGACGTCATCGCTATAAGGTGCTTGCCAACGACTTTTGTGTTCGACGGCAGCATGTAATGTGTGTGTACCAGGGTCGCGGAATGGGATCACAAATTCCATTCCGTGGAATGGAGATTTGTGATAATTCCATTCCTTTCAATTCCCCGGGATGAAAAGGAACGGCCAATTCCCACTCCTGGAATGGCTTGGCAACCCGCTTTCCATTCCTTTAATTCTATCAAAAGAAAAGGGACCGGTAACCGTGCTCGGTAGCCAAAGCAAAACGACAAGGTTATTTCGCCCTTGACCGCGCGGCACCCAGACCAGTCCATTCCAATTCCATTCCGCCTGCGAAAAAAATTCCATTCAATTCCTAGGACAGTTTCCGCCATTCCAACTCCGGAGTTGTACATGGTGTGCCTGTCAGCCTACCCTCTGGTGTATAAACACGATACGTGCTGGTCTCCCGGGTTTAAAACGCCTGACCACTTCAACGTGTGGTGGTCATTCTTGATTGATTGGGTGAGTCCGCTTAGAGGGGGCCGTAGCTATATGGAGACGAGGCGCCATCAGCTGCATGAGTATCCACAGAACCCACTTGTACCCACAGAAAGCCTATGTGCTCGTGACGGACGGATGAGGAGCAGAGCGTCGAACCAAACCGGAATCTAATAGGAACTGAACTGGAATTACTAGAGACATCTTGGAGCTCAGCTGGAAGCGAACCGATCTAAAAACCTCGCTTACCGGTTCTGGATACCGGTTCGCTTCGGCTTGGTGTGTGGTGGAGCGCGACACTGGGGATTCGAGCGTTCCGCCTGCCTAGATTAATGGCACGTTGCCCGAAGGAGGGTTGAAAGGGGGGTCCTGTTGGTCGAAACTGAGAGATCTTGAAACATTTGTAGTGAAAGTTTGTAGCATATTAAAACCTCCTCCGTCCATGCGCTCTACGTACCTTGTTCTCATGGCGCGACGTTGGCCGGCCCAACGCAAGAGGGTATTAGCAAAGCGAGAGTTGAGAAAACGGGGAGGGGGGGGGGGGGGCACGTGGACTATACATCGACAATACACCGCACAGTGGCGGCTCCTCACGGAAAACCGTGGCGATCTGGGCTTGTTGGCCTATGGACTCCTGATGGATGTTGTCACCTCGTTGCTTCTTTGCTTCCCTTAAACGGATGGTCGCATCCAGCGGATTTCGAAACTATGGGTGATTGTATTGTTGATTCACCACGTTATCGACAATCCCGCGTGAAATACTGGCGACTCCAGTTGGACGGCATACATGACGAAGGCAGACGCCGAATGGCGCAATCTCTGGCATTGCGAAAAAAAAATCGATTATCGAAAGCGCTGGTTGTAAAATTGAATTGTAAATAATTGTATAGCTTTGGTCTGGGCCGGGGCTCGGGGAACTGCCGGAAAAAACAGTGGGTGGCGGCTCCCTTTCAAACCATAGTCACAAAGTATGTGGATGTCTTCTCTTTGCAGGCACCTGAACCTGCTCATTATGCAGAGCCACATCGTACCACTGCCCCCTCTTACCGCCAGCAACTGTCACATCTACCCTAGTAGCTCGTGGTCGCAGGCTTCCATCGTGAACGACTCTTACTCTTCTGTGGTAAGCGACGACTTCATTCAATCTACTTCCATATAGATACAAGACTATACGCTTCTGGGAAGACTCACTAGCGGTCCTGCTGTACTGACCCGTGCACTGGAGCGCGGGTCTCATGGCGTCTAATCCACCGTCAGCGGGCAGCTGGCGAAAGCCGGTTTCCTCGATCGCACAGAATCGCATGACGCCATGCCGAATGGAATCCTTTTCATGACTGTTGCGCTTTCCACGTCTAAGACTTCTCTGCAATGGGTGCTTCTATGTCTTGCAGACTGTATAATCGCTGCTGTTACGCCAGTTGTAAAAGCGACGTAGCTGCCACTATGTCGGTAACGCTTTCTTGCATCAAGGTTAAGTATGACGGGGACGACAGCACCCAACAATATTACGAAGGCACACGGAAGAGTGGGGCGCCTATAAACATATATAACAGCTGCCACTCCTCTGACAAGTAGTCCGCAAGTAGTTAATGGTAGTCCCTAAAACAATATTCTGAACTGCGGAAGGTGAAATTTAACCAAGTCTGTTGTTCATGAGTCAGTACTACAACCTTTGACAACCGTTGGTGCAGCCAAATCGGGTGAGTGCGGCGGCTGCACAATAGTAGGCCCGCCCTTCTCCAATAGACCTTTCCCTGTTCATAGTGTTCGACATCACCATCTGCAGGAGCTCTGAAAATCCCAGGGTGCTTAGCGCCGCTTTGAACTGTGGGAGTTACCAAAGAAACAGGTGGCCTCCAAACTCCTCCGATTTCTCTCCTACCGGTACATTGTCGACGATGTGTCAAGGTCAGCGAAAGCGAAATGTTGTTCTTCGATCTCCCGCTCAGCAAGCGCCCAGAATGCAATGTGTGCGCAAGGAGCTGGGGTTAAGGGGCGAACAAGATCGCGCCCGAAAGCCACGGTCTTGATGGGATTACGATGGTCCCTGAAAAGGACGCGACCTGCGGTCCTATTTTGCTGACAATAGGAGGCAGCGAACAAGTGCCCATTGGTGGAACCCAGCCATCCCCTTCCGATTTGTTTCTGTTTCGGTCTGTCTACCATCTTCATTTCTCAGGTAGAGGTTTATTGGTTCATTAGTTCGTTCGAAGCCATTCATACACTCCCTTCAAGGGCACGTACACTTCCTCGTGGCATGAGTAGGGCAAATTGCTGACCCACTCACAACACGTTGTTGGTCTGTTGGCTACCCTGGTTGCACTACCCTTGCGGTCTTGATCTACTCATGGATACCCCCTCCCAACGGTCAGTGCTCGTATCATGTAGCCCTGTCAGTTTTGCGCGCAAACCTCATTCTCATTCGTAATGATGCTAATGATGAAAGCAACCCTTATTTCGTGACTGGGTCGAACGGGACTTTGTACCATTTCTGATCGCGATTCTTTCATCGCGAATGTACATGCGTACCAGGCTAAATAGACCGTATTATGTTTTACGCCCTGGTCTTCACGACTTAAACATGCCTTCAGCTAGCTAACCTTTTCAGTGACTTGAGGCTTTGCATGTATTTGTCCTTTCTATGTGTTCCAGCCTCAGAACATCAATTGTCACATGTTCATGCATGTTTGTACATCGTCGGTGAATCGACGACCACGTGACGACCGAATTTTTCGCACGCAGGAACGGGCCTCCGCCTTGCTCTATCATGCACCAAGCACCAGGCATCTCCAGGCGTTTGCCATTTCCTTCTCTATGGCTGTGAATATGTTCGCCATCTCCTCGAGTCCGTCCTTTACTAATACAAGGTTCCGAGATAGCTGTATCACCAGCGCAGTTACCAGCCTCAACGACATCTGCCTCTTACCGACAGCGAATGTCGTTATCCAGACAAACAGCACTGAGTCTGTCCAGCGTGGGTATGTGACCGGAAAGCGATTCGTCTTCTCCTACAGTACAGCGGAGAACATGGCTGAATTGGTAAGTGAACTCAAGGTGGATGATGAAAACGGGAAGGATCACTCGACGATAGGCGAGTGGGGTAGATGGGGTTCCATGGGGTAGATGGGATAGCATCTTGCATACAGGGAGGGAAGATGGGTGGTGGTGGTGGTGGTAGTGTCTGCCTCACATAGGTGGGCAACGTCACGACTGACGCCCTGGGGGAATGTGCGTCCTGGGCCGACTTCTAAGGGAATTGGAATCTGTGAAAGCGTCTGAGGAAAACCCAGGAAAAACCCCAGACAGCACAGCCGGCACCGGGATTCGAACCCGGGTGCCTCCCAGTCTCGACGTGACATGGCCACTGAGCCACGGCATCTGGTGAGGGAAGACGGGACCCGTAAGAGTCGGGCCAACCAAGAAAGCCAATGAGGAGGCTCTGCACACGTCACTTGACCACCTTGACAAGCTAGCTTCGCTCATTAGTGGAATACGGCACCTCCGCGTGCGTGGGATGTCCGGAGATTCCGGGATCTGTGGCTGGCTGCTGTCAAAGGACCATTATAGCAAGCGTAACTAATGGATGCTGCTCCAAAAGTACCTTAAAGGGAGACTCCGCACCAAAAACGTGTTGGGATAACAGTGCGACATCAATCCGTACCAATCAATACAATTTCACGTCCCCAAGTGGCCCAGAAAAGCAGTCCAGCAACACTGTGCTTCACCTCACCGGTATTCCTCGTGTACGGCTTTCTGTACGTTTTGCTTTTATACCGCTGGCGAATATCTTCTGGCGAACCGAGGAAGCAGACGACGGTCCACACCGGTGGCTCACACGAGACTACCGGTGACGTCACGCATGGTACAGGAGGCAGTAGAGGGAACCACTGCCAAACCAACTGAATTTCTCATTTCGGAAGAATGTATGGAACGTATCTACACAGCCATTATAATAGTTTCGGATTGTCCCGGAGCGACATCGTATGTCGCTAATGATCTCGTTGCGTCAAGTTATTCTGCTGGGTACGAATTTGCCAGTTTAGCCAGAGCGAAATGTTTGGCTGTATACTTGGTGACGTATGACGACGTGGTGGTGACGTTGAAACTGCTTTACTCTTTCAGTACAACAAATCTAAGCCAGCAAGAAGTTGGGCATTCTGCTGGCGGACATCCAGTTCGATTACACATACCGCTGTTCTGGTGGCCCGCTGACAAGAGTGAAATATATGAGGGACTTTCTCAACAATCTACGTCGCACTACGACGCCCTGAAAGTGTTGTGGGGCTCTTTTGTCGTTGGGAGCAGCTTGTGGGCAAGCAATAAAAAGGTGGTTGGTGTGCACATCTTTCAGGCTGAATGCTTATGTACAGCTATTCTTCGTGGATGGAGATGCATAGCAGATGCGTTTTTGCCGGTATAGGGCATAATAATGCATAATAATAGCGCATAATGCATTTACATGTGGGGTGTCATGAGCTGTGAGGCCGCCTCACGAGCGCGAAAATCTCAAATGTATTCAACTATTCTGAGATAGACGCCGATCGTAACGCTGGTCCCCCCGCGTTTTCTCGGATTTGCACCATTTGCGTGGGTCGGTCTGTGGCAGTAGGAGGGGTCCGAGCCCCCCGTGGCTACGCCACTGGCCCGGTGCCTCCAGACGCGTGATGCTGCCGACGATGAAAGCGTAGTTAGCTGAAACGTACGCCAGATCAGCGGGAGTCTTGGTCAACTGGGTCAACTTGGTCAAGATGTCCTGGGCGCGTTTCACACTATCAGCCTCTTCCATCGAGAACTGCTGTATAATCGCGCAAAGTCCAACAGAGTTCGTGTGGAGGCACTCAACCGCTCTCAGCCACGTTATTGTTCTCACTATGGTTCCATTTTTTCTCCGTGCCACTATGGTAGCTAGAATGTGTGGTACAGGTCCCGAGAAAAGTTTACGGAACACACCTTCTCTTCTGTGCGACATCCTGGCGGCGAGCGGAGGCGGGCTTGTTCACTCATTCAGAGGGGTGGAGGGGTGGGAGCAGTGAGCCTTTCGAGCAAATTCAAGCGATACCGAAACTACCGCGGTGTGTCGCTACCAGCGCACTCGCTCACCCCTCTGAACGAGTAAACTAGCCCATTTCCGCTCGCCGGTATAGGGTGTCGCACCGAGGGAAAAAATACACCGCTCGCATGTTACGTAAACTTTTGTAGGGACCTCTGCCGCGACCGTACATTATACCCCTTTCACATGGGTGTCATTTTCGTGTAGTGCACTCCAGCCAGCGAATGTCACTTTCACTACGTGCTTGCTACACGGCTTAAGTAAGTGTTACTTAGTGTCACGATAGATAAGAATAAACGGCGGCAAAATTTTTAGGCGTGCGCCACAATACCTTCCTCAGAATGTTTTTGTTCCGCAAATCTTCTTCCAACGTTAAACAAGTTGGCCTCAAACACGTGCCACAACAAAAATGGCCGCCGCCGGATCCCCGAGCCGAGCCGCAGGCTGTTAACGAGAGTAATTACATGCTTTTTGGCACCAGCGCACACTGTACGTAAGTAAAATAAACACGCTGTTGAAAATACTTGTCTAAAAATATTGTGGTGTCGGGACCCCTCGCTTTTTCTCAATATTTTTACCTGCGCCACAAAGCCTGCCGTCGAGGTTATACACTTTGTCCGCCGAAGGGAAGGGAAGTGAGTTGGGGAACTCACTAAATCGTTAGCGCACTTTCTGCCGAGTTTCACTAAAAGATGTGTGACAGCACACGAATGACACAGGTGTCACTCGCTGAAAGTGACACTAAATTAGTCCGTCCGACAGAGGTATTACTCTCGCTACCATAGTGCCCCTTCTTCCACAAGCTCTGCACGTCTTGCTGGGTGACGCGTCGTGGGAGAGGTTTATGAATGCGTATCTGCGTTATTTTCGGCAGCGGTGAAAATAATGCCATGTGAGACGGAATATATAACACGACATTTTCGCTCGAACGCGTCCCGTCTTGCTCTGTTACGCAGACAGAAAAATGGGAAAGAAAAAGAAAGATGTATTTAGGCATATTACGGGGAGAAAAAAAAAGCGTCGTTTCGAGATGCAAACGCTGAAATAGGGGGCAAACGTCGAAATATACGCAGTTGTAGGCAAAATAGGATGTTTTTATATGAGATCCTTATCACTCAATTCGTGCTCTTATATCAAAAAGGCATTACAGTGAACCCTGGTTAATATGACCCCCGATAATCTGACATACGCGCTTTACGACCATACTCCTGGGGAACAATGCAGTGAAACCTCTGCGAATCTCCCCCTTTAATATGACAATTCCGCATTATGACCAAAATTTTCGGGAACGACCGTGGTCATAATAACGAGGGTTCAATGTATATGGGCTCATGAAAAAAAAGGTATTTACCTAAAGATCCGAGGTCTTGTCATCAGCCTTATATGGCAAAGGGGACTGGTAAGCAGGTGAGGAATAACCACCACATGTGTCCGCCAGAGATCATGGAAACTGTGTCGTCAAGTCTCGTGACACGGGAGGCCGCGGTAAAAGCATGTATGTTTCGAACGAACAGGATGAGGTGGTGGCATGCTGGAAGGTGGTCGGTCGAACCTTGGAAGGTGACACACTGGGCGCCCTGGAAGATACTTGTAGTAATGTAGCACGGAATACAACGCGGACACACAAGAGAACAAACTAGCGCTTTCTTCCAACACGCAGAACCACACAAGGACCTGGCCGTCACATTTAGTTCCGCCGGAGAACTGTTATCTCCTTTCCGGATAGGTTGACGCATTCACCTCCCAACTTATCAATTACGTTTGCCTCCACTATCTCCCGTGTCAATCGGCAAGAAGACCTTGACACGCAGATGGCGTCTGAAAACCAAGGTACACACCCACATGACTTGCAGTGGAGTGCCAACCATATCCTTCCCTTTTGTTGTCAACATATGAACCCACCCAAGCAGCACAATGTACTGAAAGTCGAGTGCAATAGGGGTGGACGGGTAGGTGGAAGGCCGTGAACACGCTCATTACTACACTCATGTACAGGTCCCGACAAATGTTTACGGAACACGCGAGCGGTGTATTTTCTCCTCGGTACGACACCCTAGCGGCAAGCGGAAGCTGGTGAAATCAGGCCAGTTCACTGCCTCAGAGGGGTGGACGACTGCACTCTTAGCGACACACAGCGGTAGTTTCGGTATGATTACTGTTGTATGTGAACGCGAAGTGAGTTGTATTTAACTGTTGCGCTCGTCAACAACTCGTGACTCAACGTCAGTTGTTTATCAACCAATCAATTATCAATGTCAGCGTCAATTGTTTATCAGCTCGTCACGCGTCGTCCATAATAAGCAACTGTTTACCAGATATCTTTCTTTCTCTTGCCTGCATATCGCGGCATTCCAATAAAAGCAATACACCATAAAGTGTAGCCACCATGATTCATCCTTGCTATCACGATGATAGCGGCGAGCTCCCTGTCTCAACAACCGTTGAATCACGTGTTGTTGGCGAGCACAACAGTAAGGTCCAACTCACTTTGCGGGCACATACAACAGTAATCATACCGAAACTACCGCAGTGTGTCGCTAAGAGCGCAGTCGTCCAGGACTAGAGTCACTGTACTCTTAAGTCGACACACTCTACACTACAGTGACTCTACAGTGACTCTAAGTCGCGACTCTCACGACTACAGTGACTCTAAGTCGTCCACCCCTCTGAGGCAATGAACTGGCCTGATTTCGCCAGAGTCCGCTTGCCGCTAGGGTGTCGTACCGAGGACGAAGTACACAGCTCGCGTGTTCTGTAAACTTTTGTCGGGACCTGTACTAAAACTCTGTAATACCTTCCGCACGACAGCTGCATCTTATATACTATATCCATTTGATGTACTGCTCGCTACACGGTTGTCTGAAATCTCCAGCATGTGGCGGAGCGGTCCCCTATCGGCGTTCTCGCGCTCGAAGGGACTATACCAATACCGACCCCGAGGGGAGGCCGCGCGCAGTCGACACCTGTCGGGAGAAGTTACCCTCGGATACCCGGGTGTCGTCTGCTAGCAAGAGCTAGAGAGAGGGATAGCGGCCTCCCCCAGGAGGCTGTATTGGTATAGTCCCTTCGTGTACGACACCGTCGATAGGGCACCGCTCAGCCACAGGCTCGTGGTTTCAGACAACCGTGTCGCGAGCACTATACACTCAGTAGACTGTACTGGTGCGTTTCTATGCTTAACAGTCCACGCACCGACAACAGCGCCATTGACGGACAATTTTGTTTTAACTGCTCTGGAGCTGAAAGGACCACATCAACATCCCATCTCTCACATATACGTTGATATATTGAATATATGGATATCACGGCCTTTCCTCTTCGTACTCGGTCAGCATTACTATATCATGGGGGCTTCTTACTGCACGAACTTGGCGACGTGAAGCTGTGGCCACTTCTTGTCTCACTGGAGTAGGTTGTCTACACGGAGAAGCTCCTGAATCGGGATGGCTACACTTGAAGATGACGTCCCCCAGGGTGGGACTCACCCAAACGCGCGAGGTCTTTTCGTCTTGTAGACCACGACAAAGTGTCAAGGCTTCTTCTAGAGTGACTGGCGATTTGTTACCTGCAGCTGAGACTCTTCTTAAATACCCTCTAGAACATGTTTCATGTTTGCTGTTTCATCCAGAATTGAGTTGACACCGACACAGAAGTTAAATACATTCTGGACGTATAGGAGGTCCTCCCGTACGCAGGGGCGGGCGAACTTCTTCCTGACATTATAATTATATAAATAATTATTAACAATTAATTGCTAAAAGGAATTGGAATGAACGACCTTCGAAGTGTGGGCTCGGAAGCGAAATATGGGCACTCTCTATGTTACCCTATGCTATACGATTACAGTAAATTTTCACGACCGTTATCAGGCTTTTGTATTAGAGGACAACCTCCACACGGATCCTCTGCGGTTATTCGCGAGAAATGCGGTGCTTTAATGCAGGCATCTTCGCGCCATACAGCCGTTCACAGTAAACAGCTCCTATGACGTCTGTTACAAATTCCCACCGACGTCTCCCAGCAGTAGCGCGGGCACTCTTCCAGTGTCCACTCTGTCAGCAGCAGCATATGGTGAGGATATGGGAATAAATCTTGGAGTTGCCAGACGGGGTGGTGTATGACGTGGCAATTATCAAAATTAGAAATTAATACGAGGTTAATTTACTCTTGCGACCCCTCCTTCGGCACAATAAACTCATTCGTTCATTCATTCAGGATCAATATTTGGAGAGGACACAACGTGAGACACATGAATCACAATCACATAAATTCGGTCGAAAATATGTAAATGTAGTCCGTTGTTTATGCCCCGCGTGAAGTGTCCCTGATGGTTATAGTCTTCTGCATCTCAGCGACGGCATTTTGATAAAAGTTGACTAAATTGTAGCGCAGCTGGACGACAACGTTTGGTACTTTTGGTACGTTTGGTAGAAGCTGACCAACTATTCCGTACTGTCCCGTGCGTCGCAATCGACGTACCAGCATGTATGACAGCCTCGGGGACACCAGCCGCTCCTCGATTGGTTTCAATTTAGGCAGATGGGTATAGGGTATGACGGATACTTGTACCCGTTACTCCTGCTCAGCGAGGGCACCTGCTTGTGTCTGCAGACGTCTGGGCAGTTGCGACAGAGCACGAATCTAATCGTACTGTCTTCGCCAGGGAACGCGCTCTTGAAGAATCGTGCCACAGGGGCAGTCACAGTCTTCAAGTCCTTTCGGAACCACAATCGACAGCACACGTCACACCCAATTCATTGTGGCCAACTCCCACCGGCCACGCTACTCGGGCACGCGTCTAAAATGAATGCTCGGGTTGCGGTACCACACGCGTGCTGTTGGGCCCACCTGGCTACCAAGGGTAAGCCACTGCGCGGGCCGCATTCTCAGACCCAGGCCGGGGCGTCCTTTTATTTACCTGCCCATGCACTGCCTAATGGCTCCATAGGTTGGCTCCACTGCCTAATGGCTCCAGTTGGCTGGGGATGACAGGCGCTGGCCAATAAAAGCGCACGATATTGACGTAGAAACAAGAGTGTGAAGAAAGAGCCCAAATGACACTTCATTAATATTTTATTTAGTATCGCGCGGAGTCTCCGTCCGCGGAGATCACAGCGGCCATGCGGTCTACTGGCAGCGATTGATAGAGCCGGCCAACGAGGTGTAGTACGTCTTCCTTGAGGGTCGTCCATCCCATGTTTATCGCCTCCCATAAGACGTCCTTGAACCGAACTTGCACCCGCTTTTCGCTCATTCGGAATTTCATCATGTCCCATATATTTCCAATCACGTTAAGATCCGGGCTGTACGCGGGCCGTTCAAGCTGCATCTTTATCGTAAGATATATTTCTAGTGTATTCAACAACATCCGACCACGCCTTCTTCGGCTGTATGATGCTTGCGACGCGCCTGCCTCGTTTTGTATGCGCAGCCCTGCAAGTAGAGCTCGATTGCCTTTACGGGAGTGACTCTCACATAACCCCTTGGACCCCTCAGGACCCCTTGACTATAGGTGGAAGAAGTTTGTTGTCAACCGAGTGCAAGAAATCCGCGCAGTCATGGCGACATTGCCCACCACCTGACACATCTTTCTTTTATAAGAAAAATGTGTCACACTTGTATTATTGGAGAATGCTCGAATGGAATTGATGCGGCACAAATGTTCCTAGAACGTGGCCATGTCACGTCGAGACTGGGAGGTACCCGGGTTCGAATCCCGGTGCCGGCTGTGCTGTCCGGGGTTTTTCCTGGGTTTTCCTCAGACGCTTTCAGACATATGTCGGCACAGTTCCCTTAGAAGTCGGCCCAGGACGCACATTCCCCCAGGGCGTCAGTCGTGACGTTGCCCACATACGTGAGGCCGACAACGGCAAGCCCTATCGCCATCACCACCACCACCACCTAGAACGTCACGTTAAATTAACTGCTTTTTGCCTGAGCCTCCTACCAACTTAATTGTTGATAAAATTATTATTATTAAATTCATTTTATCCACCGTTTGAGCGGAAGCGCTGTTAGCGTGACATGGGCGTACCAGCGCGATGATCAAAAATGGGGAAATTCTCGCCCACCACCGACAACCACAATGCCGACAGCCTAATATAGGTGCACCCTATATATGACCTGCTAAGTGTGTGCTTCGTGCGTTACTTCTATTACGAGTGAGGGAACAGTAAACCCCACCCGTTCTGAAACCTGTTTGCATTTTCACCGCTTCCAGGCGTGGCCAGTCAGACTTTGTCGCGGCTCACGACCCCATCCTTTTCTCTTACCTCCTCAGCACCATCATGAGCTCATATTAAACAGGATATAACGTAGTTACAAATGGAACCTCTTGCGAAAGTCGTTGTCCGCCTAGACGTGGCCGATTACGGCAACAGTTCCACATTCACAGTTACATACATTACAGTTACACATTATACGGTTACATGATTTCCAACAGTAACATTTCATATTGCATTTTGCTATGATCTATCCCAGGTCCTCAAGAGCTACACTAGAATTCTCTGCTTCTCTAGAATCTTCTGCTTCAATACCTGTGACTGGAAATGGGACTGCCACAGTTAAAGCGTGCTTGCGTGCTGCTGTGCTACAGGCAGAGTGAAGACACTTGAGGGTTCACGCATATCCTCTACACGCGATGCCGCTACAACCAACACCACTACACAATTCCGTGTTTTATCGCCTACACCATATTCCTTTATAGCTACATAAGGAGCAAAAGAACTACATAACAAATACGATATGCGGCGAGGTAGAATGCGCCATAGTTTAGCTAAATGACAATTCCGTTCAACAATCTACCATCGGATGCTCCGTGACAAAGTGTTTCCAGCTTCGTGCAGGCAGCAACTATCAACTATCAACGCAGCAACTATCAAGGAGGCGAGCTCTCGGAAGCAGTAATCACTCTTTGTATAGTTTGTTTTTTGCTTCTCACCCAACGAAGATAACACATGCGGGCACCGGCTTCCTAACATTCGAATATCTTTCGCTTGCAGGGATCGTCGGCTAGGCAGACGTGACAATACCAAATGTCACGTGGTTTCGTTACAAAGAACTGCAGTACGCAGACCAACGTAGTGCTGGTCCAAATATATTCACTATAAAAATAGTCCAGCATACGTACACCGTCACCGTGTGTGACATGTTGGACTAGTTCTACGAGATCCCGCGCACCCCGGAGCTCAGGAACTTGGCTTCAAAACAGGGACGTCGCACATTCCATGTATAACGCACCAGTCCTTCTAGCCCACCATACTTCCAAACCACGACCTACTAGCCCGTCCGCACGATCCGCTAAGGGCGCTACTCATCGGCACGCCACGATTGGACGATGGAAATTTGAATTCTGAACGCGCAGAAGCGTATGTACGACTACCGTAGCAGACGACAGCAATAGCTCCTATGAAATCGCGTAGAATGATGATGATAATCAACCTCAGAATGAAACATCTGTGGAATATCCACCGCTTGTACAGGAACACCAAGTTAAGCTGAAGTCAAAAGTATTGTAGACGTTGAGGGAGCCATAACTGGGACGATGAGAAGCGCCACCGCTACCTTCCCAAAATGCGGCGCTCGGAAGGGGTGCCTACGACATGGCCGATCTAGTAGGTCGTGTTCCAAACACGGATTATCGCCTAGCGTCGACAAGGTGAAGGCAGTGACACATTTTCCAGTGCCAACGACACGCAAAGAAGTGCTTCGTTCATGATTTCGAGAACGGGCTTCGCAGGCATTGCTGCTCCCCACACTGCTCTCCTGCAAAGTTTGCCTGCCCGCTGTCCTGCCACTAAGTTTGATCGGGCACCAGAGAGCCCCTCTGCTGCAAACAACCGATGTCCATACAGACGTGACACAGGCATTCGGCGGTCCTTGCTCAGCGCTTTCCTGACGATCTCATGATTAAAAACCATTTACCTATTGTGCTGCCGGTGTAGGATCTCATGGCTATCAGATCGTCGAGCATGATCATGTAAAAGCATGCATGCGTATTTGTATTTGAGTGTCGTATGTGTACATTTGTGTGAGTATTTACATTTTACATTTGTGCTTGCATCTGAACACTCTGTGGACACTTAAAAATGTTGCACGTGTTTCAATGGCACACCTACGACTACGATGTTTATACTCCATTCTTTGTAAGACCTCCCTGGACGCCTGGGACGATGGATTCTTGGTTTGCATCGTCAAGTTCAGTCGGTTCAGAAGCACCGCGATGTGGATGCACTGTCACGTTGCCCTTTGTCCCACGATGTACAGGTACAGGAGACTACTCCTGATGACGACATGATCTCACCTATCTGTCCTGTCTAGGGTTCGGAATCCCGAGTCCTTTTTACAGTCCCGAGATGTCGGGATTTTGAAATGTGGATCGGGATTTTTACGCAACTATACACACACACAACCCTATCACAAATTGCGATAGTGTGCAAAATGCTCACGGGGCAAAACCTGCATTATATTGAGCATTTGCACTGATCCGGAATATCGCCTTTGCAATGAAGAGCGTCTCTTCTTGTCTGCTACGGAATAACTTCTGACTGCGCCCCCAGGATATTCCCCGCAATAGGTAGTGCACAAGAAGATAAATACTTATGACGTAGAGCTCCTGTAGTTACGCAGCCGCTAGATTCAATGTCATCTTTCCCATCATCCGCTGGAGTATTCTGGGTGAATGTCGGTGCCATTTGGTGTTGTGTGCTGGTCTGCAGCATCCGAGACTATAGTTTTACTTTCAAATATACATACAAGGAGTAAAGATAAGCCGGAGTAAGTAAGCAGGATAAACCGGATAAGTAAGGAGGAGCTGTACAAGGAGCAAAGATAAGGGGTCCACGTTTCGGCAGTCAGCGCTGCCTTCAACTTTGGATCCTCACGGATACATATATTTGAAACGTCACGTATATATATTGACGTTTCAAATATACGTATTCGTGAGGATCAAAAGAACAAAAAGACATTCTACGGAGATTCTGCAATATTTCTTGTTGTCGGATTGGAAAACTCTTCCTGATTTCATGGGAGTTTTATGCTACTTGTGTGCTGTTTTCCGCTATGGCTTGCGTGGTTCACATAAGTCGGCAGCTAATGTCGTCGTAATGTGTCGTCGACGACTAGGTTGGTTCGGTTTCGGATTGCAAATTATGTTTTTCGGGGAAGGGACGCTTGAAACGAAAACTCGGTTGGACACCGTTCCTTCCCTTTCACTCGTACCATTGAATATTTGTTGTAAAAAAACTTTAAAAACGCTCTATAATCCCTGGATTTCGGGGAGTGAAATTATGCTGAAATTCCGGGATTTCGGGATCCCGGGCTCCGAACCCTAGTCCTGTCACGTCGAATGGCCGGGCTTGTCTTCGTCACGAGCCAAACTCAAACGCCTCCACTTCCATGCCTTGCGACTCCTCAACAGCAGTACACCACCCACCACACTCCAAAGGAAAGGTAGCAATCATAACCAGGAATTTTTTTTTCCTCGACGATGGCGTTCTGACGGAGTCGTTCCTCCTCACCCCGCCCATGAACTCGCACGCGCACGAACGCGACCTGTGGTCAACTCAGTTTCTACAAAAGCCTGCACAGAATTCCGCACAACAGTGCAAAAATATGTGAACTCCTGCTTAGGTCAACAGCGCGAACAGACCCCATTCCTGCAGTCTGGCTGAGCCCCTCTCCCGCGTTGCCATTGCCCGTTTGACAGTGTTGGAATCGGCTGGTTGCTCCCTGTGGCAACCACTCGGTCGTCGTAGCGATCGATCACTGAGCCCTTCCACCAGCTCCAGTCGAGACCGGGAATTGACGCGGGATCGAACTTCCGAAACCGGCTGTGCTGTCTGGAGCTTTTCCGGGTTTTTCTGGCAGACGAATGTCGGCCCCACTCCTCCTAGCTGCTGTCGTCTCTATCTGTACACACCTGTACGCCGCTCACAGCCCCAGTTCCTTCGCTTCGCTGCGCAACACGGAATCCCCCCCCCCCGCGCCCAGTAAAAAGATCCGTCTGGTAGGGGCCTTAGGAGAGATCGCCAAGTCTTCGCCACAGGACCTCTTACGTGTTCTTTAGTGAGCGCTACTTTTCGATCTTGTCCCAGACGTCGTGCACACCTGTTCTATTCTAAGTCAGCGTGCCACCCCCAAACCGACCTGACTACCTCACGGAGCAGTTCACCTCGCTGACGCTCGACATTCCCCCAGCTTCAGAAACTACCACACGTGACGTATGCAAATAACTGTCCAGTCGACAACTTGCTGGACTTTCTATGCCAGCAGACTGCTGGCATACTTCTAGCAGACTGCCGACTATTCCACCCTTGCAGAAGCAACCTCCCGCAGTGAACAAATGCAGAAGCAAATATATCTGAGAAGCATATGGCAGTTTTTGCAGATGGGTATGTATCGGGCTCCCTGACCTCAGTCCCTCCAGTCCCTCTCCGCTCCGACCTTCGCCGTCGGAGACTTATTTGGACCACAAAGCCTTTGATCTCGCCACGAGATCCCCCTCTTACAACAATTACAAAGCTCTTACCAGCACAAACACATCTGCTATGCTGCTCTTTCCACGGAGACGTATACAGTCGACCCGCGTTTATCCGGACTTCATTTATCCGGATCCTGCGCTATCCGGACAAAAAAGCACGGGGACAACTCTATTTCTCCCCATGTATTTCGCCCTCGTTTATCCAGACTTCAGCTTCCGGACTCGGACGAGTATTCCAGGGAACAGAAATGACTAATACCCAACAATCGGCTTCAGTTATCCGGTCATTGTCCAGGAACGACAAGTTGGCCCACACCTAGTCAAGCGAGGTCGAGAACCCTGGTCGTGGCCACCGTTTTACTGACACAAAGATGGTGTTGCTAGGAAGAATTTTCTCCCTTTCCGACTTTGCAGGTTACACAAAAGTAAGTTACAGTAAAGTAAGTTTTCGGTGTAAGATGTCCTTTTAAGATCACTCTGGATTTTGTGTTTCACTTATCCGGTTCCCCCGCCATCCGGACATTTTCACAGGAAACGAAGCCGTCCTGATCAACGCGGGGCAACTGTATAAGCATTAAGGTTCCCGACAGATGCACAACCAAGCACCTTTATTGGTGGAATTGGGGTGTAACTATCCCACAATATTCTGGCCGCATCGCCGTAGTGTTACGCATGCGGTCGAGAGTGTATCTCATAAAAACGCCTCTCTTCCACACTGGAGTTCGAGAACAGTGTTCTCCGCCATCGAACTGTATGTCCGCCAGCAGAACGCCCAGCCTGCCTGGCACCCTCCACCTAACTCTCTCGAACTGAAACAGTAAAGCAGTTCCAACGTTATCATGGTACCAAATATACAGTCAAGAACATTTCTAATAACATCTCGCTATGGCTAAACTGGCAAATTCGAAACCCATAGAATACCGCCAACTTGATGGAACGAGATCTGCGTCATAATGTTACTTTTAGAGATCTAATTGTATTTAATTTTACTTGTTACTTGTGTCATGTTACTATCAATGTTTTGGCGCATTATGACATTTTTTGTGAATGCACCAGAAAAAATAATCGTCATTCAGCTTTAGAGCGTCCTTTGGTTACGATAAGGACAATACAAATACGCAGAATGATACTGTTCGGAATGATGGTTGGCTAGGAGCGTGTTTGGTGAAGTTCTGTTTTAACAGCACAATAGCGGTCCATTGACAGTACCCCGCCCCCAGGCGCGGATCCTGGTATCACCTGGCACCCCTCCAATTTGTCACATGAGGCGGCGTCCGATTCCATCAACAGGTAAATTCCTTATCGTAGCGTGCAAGGTGGCCTCCGAAAAATGTCGTGTGCAGAGCCTCCTCATTGGCTTTCTTGGATGGCGTGGTTCATTCCATCTTCATTTAGGGCGTCGCCTTCACTGCATTACTCCCTCCCTTCATTGTTACATCAGGTATTGTATGCGAGGTGCCGTACAAGGTGATGTTCACCCCCTCAGAGAAATGCGTGATCCATCCCCACCCATCGCCCAGTGACCGTTCCAGTTTTAATCTAATCACCACCACTTACCGAGTACAATATGTTCTCAAATGCGGTGTATGAGTAGACCAATCGCTTTCCTTTCACATACCCCCGGTGCGCACACAATTGGCATTCCTGAGGTAGTTGCAACAGTTCCAAGTCTAGCAACAGGCAGAAGTCGTCCATGCTGGTAACAGCGCCGGAGAGACAGGGATCTTTGTACCTTGTATTACTAGAGGACGGGCTCGAGGAGATCCCGTAAATATTCACAGCCATAGAGTAGGAAAAGGCAAATGCAAGGGTAGTGCTTTCTGCCTGATCGAGCATGGTACAGGCTCGTTCCTACGAGAAAAAAAAAAATCGATCGTCACGAGCGGCTAAGAACAACTAAACAGGAACTAAGAGGAACTAAACAGGTCGATGAACATTCTACAGTTATTATGCTCTATGAATAAAAAAGAAAAGAAAAAAAGACGTGGCTCACATTATCAAAATATCAAATTGATTTACTTCTAGGGAGGGACGAAACAATGACATTGAAAGAGCATAATCCCTGTGAGCCTCTCCATCCTTGGAACGGGGACACGTCACCGGGTTCTAACCTATATCGACACCGCATTCCAGGCGCTAGAGATAGGAGAGATTTCGGTCTCCCAGCCAATGACAGGCCCACTGAGACAAGCGGCAGCTCGCGAAGGAGCCGATTGCGGGAGCATCTCGGTGACCTCGCAGAGCAATACAACACTGAAAGTATAGTGCGCACATGCAATTCAGTATTGCGGGCTTTTGCTAGCGTTTGATCTGCTTGAACATGCTACAGCATGCCTCCCGAAACATCACAAAATTGAAGCAGCAACTATAGAGCCACATGAGTGTGACACCCTTTGTCACGACACACTAGTGAGCACATGCTTCCACTGTTGCCGTCAGCAAAACATAATTGGAAATATGTGCACAGCATACCGTAATAACACAAGCCGCAGCCTAAAGTATTCGGCATGGAAGACAGAGAAGGCAGTCCTTCCTGCTGTCCTCGCTCCATCTGTCCAGATCTGTACGCCGCTCATATGAACACACGGCGGCGCTAACACGCAAAAAAAAAAAAGAAAAATACAGAGAAGGAAAAAAGTAAACTAGTAAAGTAATGTAGCTTGCCAGGAACCAGACCAGGAACCACAAACCATACTCGAACGGCTATTTCTGTCGGAACACCCGAACCGAAATTTCCGTGACACTGTTGAACCCGAACCGGATCAGGACCGGATAAAATAGCGCTACGCCGATTCGCAACGAAACGCCTCTAATCTCCGACACATCCGTCCCCATAACATGGATATCGCAAATTTTCACCTAGCAGTCAAACAAGGATGTGCTTTCAGCATCTTTTTAACAACTTGAAGCGCAGTTGTCCTTGTGAGCGTCACGGCTAGTGGAAGCAGGAATGGAGTGGTACCAAGTTTCAATAGGTTGGCCACCATTTCCGGCCATGCCTCCATGCACTGCCCATGCTTCACCTAAAATGGCACCAATTGTGTAGCTCTATATGATTAAGCAAGGGCCCAGAAAAAAGCAGCTGAAAGAATTGAAAATGAATGAGATTAAAATGAAGTCAGAAGCAGAAGCAGAAGCAGAACAATGTCTATGACTAATGGTAGTCCTGGAGAAATGGAGAATGGAGAAATAAATGTAGTCCTGCTTACTGGTAGTGCAATTATTACTGGTAATGCCGTGACACCTATCCTGTGTGTTGTGGATAAGCTGCTGTGAGGAGAGGGTGGCAGACTTGTTTCCGACATGCTCCAGTACGGTTTCAGACAGATTCACACTGCGAACGTAGTGTGAATATATCTGAATCTGTGAATCTCTCTGCAGTGTGACATCTCCGCAGTCCTCCGGAGCGAAGCAGCACCCCCTAACGAAGAACATGGCTATATAACCGCCTGACGACCAGACGCCGCTCTGCAGTCCTCTGGAGCGAACTGACGCACAGTTTATCTAATCCTGCTCTCCCGCTTACGTAGATGCTGCACTGCACTACTCGTGGGTCACCTCCGCCGTCAAGCTAGCCACACGTGCTTTCTCCTGGATTATCTACAATCACATGAACGACGAAAGCAGCACCCCCTAACGAAGAACATGGCTATATACCCGCCTGACGACCAGACGCCGCTCTGCAGTCCTCTGGAGCGAACTGACGCACAGTTTATCTAATCCTGCACCCCGTTTACGTAGATGCTGCACTGCACTACTCGTGGGTCACCTCCGCCGTCAAGCTAGCCACACGCGCTTTCTCTTGGATTATTTACAATCATGTGAACGTCGAAGCAGCACCACCTAACCAAGAACATGGCTATATACCCGCCTGACGACCAGACGCCGCTCTGCAGTCCTCTGGAGCGAACTGACGCACAGTTTATCTAATCCTGCACCCCGTTTACGTAGATGCTGCACTGCACTACTCGTGGGTCACCTCCGCCGTCAAGCTAGCCACACGCGCTTTCTCTTGGATTATTTACAATCATGTGAACGTCGAAGCAGCACCACCTAACCAAGAACATGGCTATATAACCGCCTGATGACCAGACACCGCTCACAAGTCCTTTGGAGCGAACTGACGCACAGTTTATCTAATCCTGCACCCCGTTTACGTAGATGCTGCACTGCACTACTCGTGGGTCACCTCCGCCGTCAAGCTAGCCACACGCGCTTTCTCTTGGATTATTTACAATCATGTGAACGTCGAAGCAGCACCACCTAACCAAGAACATGGCTATATAACCGCCTGACGACCAGACACCGCTCACAAGTCCTTTGGAGCGAACTGACGCACAGTTTATCTAATCCTGCACCCCGTTTACGTAGATGCTGCACTGCACTACTCGTGGGTCACCTCCGCCGTGAAGCTAGCCACACGTGCTTTCTCCTGGATTATCTACAATCACATGAACGACGAAAGCAGCACCCCCTAACGAAGAACATGGCTATATACCCGCCTGACGACCAGACGCCGCTCTGCAGTCCTCTGGAGCGAACTGACGCACAGTTTATCTAATCCTGCACCCCGTTTACGTAGATGCTGCACTGCACTACTCGTGGGTCACCTCCGCCGTCAAGCTAGCCACACGTGCTTTCTCCTGGATTATCTACAATCACATGAACGACGAAAGCAGCACCCCCTAACGAAGAACATGGCTATATACCCGCCTGACGACCAGACGCCGCTCTGCAGTCCTCTGGAGCGAACTGACGCACAGTTTATCTAATCCTGCACCCCGTTTACGTAGATGCTGCACTGCACTACTCGTGGGTCACCTCCGCCGTCAAGCTAGCCACACGCGCTTTCTCTTGGATTATTTACAATCATGTGAACGTCGAAGCAGCACCACCTAACCAAGAACATGGCTATATAACCGCCTGACGACCAGACACCGCTCACAAGTCCTTTGGAGCGAACTGACGCACAGTTTATCTAATCCTGCACCCCGTTTACGTAGATGCTGCACTGCACTACTCGTGGGTCACCTCCGCCGTCAAGCTAGCCACACGCGCTTTCTCTTGGATTATTTACAATCATGTGAACGTCGAAGCAGCACCACCTAACCAAGAACATGGCTATATAACCGCCTGACGACCAGACACCGCTCACAAGTCCTTTGGAGCGAACTGACGCACAGTTTATCTAATCCTGCACCCCGTTTACGTAGATGCTGCACTGCACTACTCGTGGGTCACCTCCGCCGTCAAGCTAGCCACACGCGCTTTCTCTTGGATTATTTACAATCATGTGAACGTCGAAGCAGCACCACCTAACCAAGAACATGGCTATATAACCGCCTGACGACCAGACACCGCTCACAAGTCCTTTGGAGCGAACTGACGCACAGTTTATCTAATCCTGCAACCCGTTTACGTAGATGTTGCACTGCACTACTCGTGGGTCACCTCCGCCGTGAAGCTAGCCACACGTGCTTTCTCCTGGATTATCTACAATCACATGAACGACGAAAGCAGCACCCCCTAACGAAGAACATGGCTATATAACCGCCTGACGACCAGACGCCGCTCACAAGTCCTCTGGAGCGAACTGACGCACAGTTTATCTAATCCTGCAACCCGTTTACGTAGATGCTGCACTGCACTACTCGTGGGTCACCTCCGCCGTGAAGCTAGCCATACGCGCTTTCTCCTGGATTATCTACAATCACATGAACGACGAAAGCAGCACCCCCTAACGAAGAACATGGCTATATAACCGCCTGACGACCAGACGCCGCTCACAAGTCCTCTGGAGCGAACTGACGCACAGTTTATCTAATCCTGCAACCCGTTTACGTAGATGCTGCACTGCACTACTCGTGGGTCACCTCCGCCGTGAAGCTAGCCATACGCGCTTTCTCCTGGATTATCTACAATCACATGAACGACGAAAGCAGCACCCCCTAACGAAGAACATGGCTATATAACCGCCTGACGACCAGACGCCGCTCACAAGTCCTCTGGAGCGAACTGACGCACAGTTTATCTAATCCTGCAACCCGTTTACGTAGATGCTGCACTGCACTACTCGTGGGTCACCTCCGCCGTGAAGCTAGCCATACGCGCTTTCTCCTGGATTATCTACAATCACATGAACGACGAAAGCAGCACCCCCTAACGAAGAACATGGCTATATAACCGCCTGACGACCAGACGCCGCTCACAAGTCCTCTGGAGCGAACTGACGCACAGTTTATCTAATCCTGCAACCCGTTTACGTAGATGCTGCACTGCACTACTCGTGGGTCACCTCCGCCGTGAAGCTAGCCATACGCGCTTTCTCCTGGATTATCTACAATCACATGAACGACGAAAGCAGCACCCCCTAACGAAGAACATGGCTATATAACCGCCTGACGACCAGACGCCGCTCACAAGTCCTCTGGAGCGAACTGACGCACAGTTTATCTAATCCTGCAACCCGTTTACGTAGATGCTGCACTGCACTACTCGTGGGTCACCTCCGCCGTGAAGCTAGCCATACGCGCTTTCTCCTGGATTATCTACAATCACATGAACGACGAAAGCAGCACCCCCTAACGAAGAACATGGCTATATAACCGCCTGACGACCAGACGCCGCTCACAAGTCCTCTGGAGCGAACTGACGCACAGTTTATCTAATCCTGCAACCCGTTTACGTAGATGCTGCACTGCACTACTCGTGGGTCACCTCCGCCGTGAAGCTAGCCATACGCGCTTTCTCCTGGATTATCTACAATCACATGAACGACGAAAGCAGCACCCCCTAACGAAGAACATGGCTATATAACCGCCTGACGACCAGACGCCGCTCACAAGTCCTCTGGAGCGAACTGACGCACAGTTTATCTAATCCTGCAACCCGTTTACGTAGATGCTGCACTGCACTACTCGTGGGTCACCTCCGCCGTGAAGCTAGCCATGCGCGCTTTCTCCTGGATTATCTACAATCACATGAACGACGAAAGCAGCACCCCCTAACGAAGAACATGGCTATATAACCGCCTGACGACCAGACGCCGCTCACAAGTCCTCTGGAGCGAACTGACGCACAGTTTATCTAATCCTGCAACCCGTTTACGTAGATGCTGCACTGCACTACTCGTGGGTCACCTCCGCCGTGAAGCTAGCCATACGCGCTTTCTCCTGGATTATCTACAATCACATGAACGACGAAAGCAGCACCCCCTAACGAAGAACATGGCTATATAACCGCCTGACGACCAGACGCCGCTCACAAGTCCTCTGGAGCGAACTGACGCACAGTTTATCTAATCCTGCAATCCGTTTACGTAGATGCTGCACTGCACTACTCGTGGGTCACCTCCGCCGTGAAGCTAGCCATACGCGCTTTCTCCTGGATTATCTACAATCACATGAACGACGAAAGCAGCACCCCCTAACGAAGAACATGGCTATATAACCGCCTGACGACCAGACGCCGCTCACAAGTCCTCTGGAGCGAACTGACGCACAGTTTATCTAATCCTGCAACCCGTTTACGTAGATGCTGCACTGCACTACTCGTGGGTCACCTCCGCCGTGAAGCTAGCCATACGCGCTTTCTCCTGGATTATCTACAATCACATGAACGACGAAAGCAGCACCCCCTAACGAAGAACATGGCTATATAACCGCCTGACGACCAGACGCCGCTCACAAGTCCTCTGGAGCGAACTGACGCACAGTTTATCTAATCCTGCAATCCGTTTACGTAGATGCTGCACTGCACTACTCGTGGGTCACCTCCGCCGTGAAGCTAGCCACACGTGCTTTCTCTTGGATTATTTACAATCACGTGAACGTCGAAGCAGCACCCCCTAACGAAGAACATGGCTATATAAGCGCCTGACGACCAGACGCCGCTCACAAGTCCTCTGGAGCGAACTGACGCACAGTTTATCTAATCCTGCAACCCGTTTACGTAGATGCTGCACTGCACTACTCGTGGGTCACCTCCGCCGTGAAGCTAGCCATACGCGCTTTCTCCTGGATTATCTACAATCACATGAACGACGAAAGCAGCACCCCCTAACGAAGAACATGGCTATATAACCGCCTGACGACCAGACGCCGCTCACAAGTCCTCTGGAGCGAACTGACGCACAGTTTATCTAATCCTGCAATCCGTTTACGTAGATGCTGCACTGCACTACTCGTGGGTCACCTCCGCCGTGAAGCTAGCCATACGCGCTTTCTCCTGGATTATCTACAATCACATGAACGACGAAAGCAGCACCCCCTAACGAAGAACATGGCTATATAACCGCCTGACGACCAGACGCCGCTCACAAGTCCTCTGGAGCGAACTGACGCACAGTTTATCTAATCCTGCAACCCGTTTACGTAGATGCTGCACTGCACTACTCGTGGGTCACCTCCGCCGTGAAGCTAGCCATACGCGCTTTCTCCTGGATTATCTACAATCACATGAACGACGAAAGCAGCACCCCCTAACGAAGAACATGGCTATATAACCGCCTGACGACCAGACGCCGCTCACAAGTCCTCTGGAGCGAACTGACGCACAGTTTATCTAATCCTGCAATCCGTTTACGTAGATGCTGCACTGCACTACTCGTGGGTCACCTCCGCCGTGAAGCTAGCCACACGTGCTTTCTCTTGGATTATTTACAATCACGTGAACGTCGAAGCAGCACCCCCTAACGAAGAACATGGCTATATAAGCGCCTGACGACCAGACGCCGCTCACAAGTCCTCTGGAGCGAACTGACGCACAGTTTATCTAATCCTGCAACTCGTTTACGTAGATGTTGCACTGCACTACTCGTGGGTCACCTCCGCCGTGAAGCTAGCCACACGTGCTTTCTCCTGGATTATCTACAATCACATGAACGACGAAAGCAGCACCTCCTAACGAAGAACATGGCTATATAACCGCCTGACGACCAGACGCCGCTCACAAGTCCTCTGGAGCGAACTGACGCACAGTTTATCTAATCCTGCACCCCGTTTACGTAGATGCTGCACTGCACTACTCGTGGGTCACCTCCGCCGTGAAGCTAGCCATACGTGCTTTCTCCTGGATTATCTACAATCACATGAACGACGAAAGCAGCACCTCCTAACGAAGAACATGGCTATATAACCGCCTGACGACCAGACGCCGCTCACAAGTCCTCTGGAGCGAACTGACGCACAGTTTATCTAATCCTGCACCCCGTTTACGTAGATGCTGCACTGCACTACTCGTGGGTCACCTCCGCCGTGAAGCTAGCCATACGTGCTTTCTCCTGGATTATCTACAATCACATGAACGACGAAAGCAGCACCTCCTAACGAAGAACATGGCTATATAACCGCCTGACGACCAGACGCCGCTCACAAGTCCTCTGGAGCGAACTGACGCACAGTTTATCTAATCCTGCAACCCGTTTACGTAGATGTTGCACTGCACTACTCGTGGGTCACCTCCGCCGTGAAGCTAGCCACACGTGCTTTCTCCTGGATTATCTACAATCACATGAACGACGAAAGCAGCACCCCCTAACGAAGAACATGGCTATATAACCGCCTGACGACCAGACGCCGCTCACAAGTCCTCTGGAGCGAACTGACGCACAGTTTATCTAATCCTGCACCCCGTTTACGTAGATGCTGCACTGCACTACTCGTGGGTCACCTCCGCCGTGAAGATAGCCACACGCGCTTTCTCTTGGATTAGTTACAATCACATGAACGTCGAAGCAGCACCACGTAACCAAGAACATGGCTATATAACCGCCTGACGACCAGACGCCGCTCTGAAGTCCTCTGGAGCGAACTGACGCAGTTATCTAATCCTGCTTTCCTGCTTACATAAATGCTGCACTGCACTACTCGTGGGTCACCTCCGTCAGGGTGCTAGCCACACGTGCTTTCTCCTGGATTACCTATAATCACGTGAACGTCGAAGGAGCTCCACCTAACGAAGAACATGGTTATATAACCGCCTGACGACCAGACGCCGCTCTGGAGTCCTCTGGAGCGAACTGACGCAGTTATCTAATCCTGCTCTCCCGTTTACATAGATGCTACACTGCACTACTCGTGGGTCACCTCCGCCAGGGTGCTAGCCACACGTGCTTTCTCTAGGATTATCTACAATCACGTGAACGTCGAAGCAGAACCACCTGACGAAGAACATGGCTATATAACCGTAGGACGACCAGACGCCGCTCTGCAGTCCTCTGGAGGGAACTGACGCACAATTATCTATAATTATGCACTCCTGTTTACATAGATACGCTATTGTCATTAATACTGTGAGCTTACTGGCTCCGGTGGACTGCAATCAGTACGTCTAACATGTGTTTGCATGTATGAAATCTGTGCTCTTATAACACAGCAATCATGTGGTCCTCATGTCGTAATTATCATCATGGCACCTGCAGCAGCCTTACAAAAACAAGCTTAAAAGCCATGACTATAGTTCGCATTGAGAATCATGAATATGTAACAAAGTAATGTTCGAAAACAATGTAAATGTTCGGCCGATTTCTGAGACACGCAGGCTTCCCAAAAAATAACCGCCTGACGGCCATACTGGTTCGCTTCAAGGACACATGTGATGCGCTGGCATGGCTAATGGCCAAAACGGAAATGAAAAAAATCTAATCAACCTGAATACAAGGACTTCGAGATTTTCGAGAATCTAACCCGTCAAAAGAAGAGCAAAAGAGCAAGCTAAAGAAACGAAAACACGTCGTATTGTCTTTTTCTGTTCCGTGTGGCGGCATTACGCTGGGTCGGTTATAATGGCACTGTCAACGAGCGAAGGCTGAGAGAGGAGACTGACGGAGCCACACATAACCCCCAGGCATATGCGGCAGTCATTGCAATACGGGGAAGCAATGGCCGACTTTTGTTACACCAATTGTGCAAAAGAACATGTTCTGAAGCTGGAACAACATAGAAGGGACATATACATACAAAGCCTCAATTTGCCTAAGAAATTAACGATGAAAGATGAAAGTTACTGAAAAGTTTAGCCAGCTGTAGGACTCGAACCCACATCTTCTGGATTGCCGATTGCCGGATTGATTGTTCATCAGTTGCCGCCTGCGTCGATCCCGTCGTATGAATGTGTGTGTGTGTGAGCAAAAATGTGTGTGAGCAAGAGTGAAAGGAGGATGAGTAAGAGAGAGTGGCTGGTTTGTCCCTTCAGATGACGCACCCTGGAAGTCGCTGAGAAGGCTTGTTAGCTCAGCTCAATTGGTAGAGCCCTGTACAGCTGGCTGACCTTTTCAGCGACTTTCATCTTTCATCGTTAATTTCTTAGGCAAATTGAGGCTTTGTATGTATTTGTCCCTTCTATGTCGTTCCAGCCTCAGAACATCAGTTCTTTCTTGTTCATCAGCTGCCGCCTGCGTCGATCCCGTCGTATAAATGTGTGTGTGCGTGAGCAAAAATGTAAGAGTGAAAGGAGGATGAGTGAGAGAGAGTGGCTGGTTTGTCCCTTCAGATGACGCACCCTGGAAGTCTGTGAGAAGGCGTGTTAGCTTAGCTCAATTCGTAGAGCCCTGTACAGGCATCCAGAAGATGTGGGTTCGAGTCCTACAGCTGGCTAACCTTTTCAGTGACTTTCATCTTTTATTGTGCAAAAGACGCTGGCCAAAAAAGATTTGCTTCAGAGATCGTCCAAGTTATGTTCGTAACTCAACGTTGTCCGCAACGTAACTTCGACCATCTCTGAAGCAAATTTTTCTTTCATGGGCTCTTGCCATGAAGCATGTTTGTGAGTAAAATGAACGATGTCACGAGTGGGAATATATGGGATGCACGCTGTCGAATTTACGCACATTTACTTTCTATTTACTTTCTATGAGAAGAAAGGACATTTCGAGACGAATACATTGATGTAGATCACCCTCCTGATTACCTTCCTTCCGGACCACCCTGCCTGATTCGGCATGAAACCACCGTGGTCACATCTTAGACGTCTTATCCGTGGAAGCACAGGCGTTGATGACCGCTTACCAGGGAAGAATAGTAGTTGTCCTTGATGAGTTGCTGGGACCATGTGAAACTGGGGTAGATGAAGCAGTCGCTCGCGGTCAGGGGGGGCAGTGGTGTGATATGGGTCTGCAAAATGAGCAGGTTCAGGTGGCTGCAACGAGAAGTCATCCATCCGCGTTTGAAGGTCAGTTGTCAAATCCCCGAGTCTCTGCTCAAACCAAAGCTCCATAGGGCAGCGCATTATCTATAGTTTACATCCAGCACATTTTCCGCAATGCCGGAAGTTTGCACTATATTTCAGGCGGGAGACCGTGCTCAGCACATCCGTAGTTTCGAAATCGACTGGAGCGGATGCAACCGTCCGGGGATACCACCACCGGCTATTTTGGATGGAACAAACTTTGCACGCTTTCGGTTAATAATGGATCGACTTTGACGAGACCGGTCTTGTTCCGTGGCTTTCAGAAATGCGCTTTGTCGCTCCAGGATTTTTTTTTTTTTTGTTGTTGTTGTTCTCAATTCATTTGGGATTCAGGACAATTGCTCACCACAGAACCGCTGAAGCCGGACAAATGCTCACCGCCTCTTTCACCGCAGTTATATGTAATTTTATTTCGCGTTTTTATGTGATGCGATTTTATTTCGTTTATGGAGCTAATACACCTTCATGACACATTTTTATGCTACCTGAACTTGGCTGTACCTCGAAATGAAGTGATCGAAACAAATATCTGACTATAAAATGCAGTCGCGCGCAAGAGTGCCAACACAGAGCTTGACTAACCTGGACATAGAAGTGCAAACACTGAACTTGGACTAACCTAATAATGAACGCCGCCATGCATAAGCCTAAGGGGCGCAAAAATTCGCTCGGTAAGCAGACTTGAACAGACATCGAAAATTCGTGAACCTTTGTGGTTTTTAAATATCCCCCGGCTTGTGTCTTGGAAGATCCTGGTGACGCAGGAATGGGCGTATGTAAGGAATGTTTTCTAAAAACAGTTGGACCAAGATATTTCGCACACATATTCAGTGTTCGCTATAAAACACACAGCGCGAGTATGGCTCAGTTCTGCGGCACTTCAAAATCTCTACAGTACAGAGTACAGAGGGCCATCAAAAAAAAAAAAAAAAAAAGACACCTGATGAAAGAGTGTGTCATTATACCGAATAGCGCGAAAGGTTTTGATGTGTGCAATTTGTTTGCCAGAAAAAGGACTCACATAAACATAGCTCCGCGCGTTAACTCAACTCGCCACTCCAGCTATAACGAGGATGAGGAGGCATGATGCCACGTCACCGATGACGGTATAAGGAGAACTCGTTCTGGTTCGCCGGTCAGTGGGGGTCAGCGCCTTGTCCCTTTGCCGCCGTAAAGCTGTTTTGCCAGTTCTCCCGGAGAATTGGGGATAGAAGGAGCGGCCGAAGCATTACCGAGGGCAAGGAGAAAGGCTTTATCAGAACCCCGAACAGCCGAGTAGCAGACGACAGGGGAGTAGCAGACATTTCTCTAGGCCAATCAGCGAGCGTTCTCCTTATAGCGTCCTCGCGAGGTTCCAGGCAGATCACACGCTGGTACTGCTCTTCACCACCGTTGGGCGCGGTCGCTTTTTGCGGCGTACTTTAAATTCAATTTCTGCGATAACTATGACTGTGTGGTGTGGTGTGTGTGGTTTTATAAAACTGGGTGTTAAACATGACATGAGAGAACTGTTCTGAGGCTGGAACAACACAGAAGGGACAATCAGATACAAGGCCTCAAGTTCTTCTGCGAAGTTAATCAGTTAAGAAATTAACGATGAAAGATGAAAGTCACTGAAAAGGTTACCCAGCTGTAGGACTCGAACCCACATCTGGATTACCGGTTCAGGACTCTACCAATTGAGCTAAGCTAACACGCCTTCTCAGCGACTTCCAGGGTGCGTCATCTGAAGGGACAACCAGTCACTCTCTCTCTTTCAACCTCCTTTCACTTTTGCGCTCATACACACATTCTATTGGACATACACACATGGACATATGAGTCGGACATATGAGTCATACGACATATGTCCAATAGAATGTGTGTATGAGTGTGCAAAAATGTAAGAGTGAAAGGAGGTTGAGAAAAAATAATTTCGTATGCATCCACACATATGGTTCAGAAGATTAGATAGATGATAGATGTCCAAGCCCTGTAAGACTGCCCTCTGCGAATGGTTTGGTTCTGTGTTGTTTGTTTTGTTTGCCAACTGTAAAGGCAGTCGAGAATGCTGCAGACAGGGTTGCAGACACTTACATATTGCTTATCATGTCCTACATGAAAAATAAGTGCAAAGTGATTTGTGCAATAATTCCCGAGTACAGAATTAATTCCGAGGCTGGCCAGTGATGTCATCCAGGACGGCAATTTTAGACCCCACGGGCTGAGTTGTGAGTTGAAACTCTACAGAGGGATAAGGTGCACCCACTGATTTGATTTCTAGGATCTATGCTATGCCCTAACTCTTCAGACCCCACATTTATAAAAACACCATTTCTAAGTGGCTCTGGTATTCCTTTTGCGTCGCGGCTTCTGGAACTTTCGTGTGCATGTTTTTGTGCTACGGTGCTCATTACAAACAATATCCAGATGTTACACAAGAAATGCAGTAGTTTGTAGCGTGCCACACGACGCAGCATGACATGGGAGTGTGTGTTTCAAAGAAAGCATCTGGAAAATGCTGAAGTTTGAAATGTGATTTGTATTTCGTTTTACGTCGCTCGTCGTTCCATAACATCGTCGACGGTAAATCGTACGTAAAACTTGTCCCATAGCAGTATGCGGTTTCTCTAACACATAGCAAGATTTTTTCCTGCAAAAATAAAACGCTGTCGGCATTTTCTTGCTAAAACAGCTGTTGAAACCATAGATTGAGAAGTTACCCGTCAAAAAGAACTCGTTACAAGTTACCGTGTGAAAAATGTAACTAACTTAATAACGAAGTTCTTCAGCCAGAACGAGTTACTTCCAAGATACTTCGAACACAAAATAGCATTACGCAGGCGCAGCGCGCGTGAGCAGTGAGGACGTGAATTGTTGCCTGCGGAGGAGTGCAATACGCTTAGATTGTTTTCGTATATGTCCAACAATAGACCTCTCCGTTTGTAAACAAATGACGTCATAGTGTTCGACAGCGCCGCAGATTTGTTAGAATTGAAGTACGCTCGAAGCTAGAGATGAACAAGGTCGCGCCCGAAAGCCACGGGATTACGATATGGTCCCTAAGGGACGCGACCCACGGTCCTGCTTTTCTTTCAATGAGAGGCGGCGAACAGGTGCCCGTTCGTGGAACCAAGCCCTCTCCTTCCGATTGGTTTCGGTTTCAGTGTGCCTATCTGTCTCAGGTCTATTCGAACGCTTTGCATCTTACTCCTTGTGGGCGCACAATGATTCAGCTTCATTTCAATGGCAGCGGTTCTTACTTCCTGAACAAAACACTGTCACTGATTGAATATCACGTTTTATGGCAAAAAATGCCATGAGGGAACCGGAGAGAAAGCAAGAAAACGGACGGAGTGAAAAGAGAGTTGAAAGTAACTTGGAACTTAGGTTACCTAGGTTAGGTTAGGTTAGGTTAACTTAGGTTAAAAAGGAACGAGGAAAGTTACCACGGCGCAAAAGTACCGAGTTAAAAAAGGAACTTACAGTAACGAGTTGCTTGTAACGAGTTACCTCGAACTCTGATTGAAACGTCAATTTCCTAAGATAATTGACCCTACAATGGGCTAACGCAGACCTGTACGTGCCCACAAAATACAAACGACGAATTCCAGTCACAACATCGCACAACGAATGAGTTCGCAGCTGCTGCACTGTTTACTTATCGCGGAACCCGGCTGTCCGCCATCTTCAAGCACAGATATGTGAAGCCACGAAAAGCCGTAGCTGGAATCCACTGACAAGTACGAAGGCGCGTACACGTCACAATGCCCGTTCGGGTGCATCTACGTCATGCAGTACGTGCAGTACGTTCATGACGCGCCCTTCTCTTTCGATGCGCTTTTTCGAAGCGTGGAGGCAGGGGGCGTAGGCCGAATAGAGCCTGTGCCCATTCTTTCGCCCATTTATTTATTAGCGATACCCTATTGTTCCACGTAAGAGTCGTTAGCTGTAATACTCTCCTCGTTCCTCCGCCACATGGACATAGGCTACGAGGGGGTACCCATGCAGCTCATGGCGGTTAGTCGCAGCACTCACAGCAGCACTGTCGTTATTGGCGGACTCACTACGCGCCCCTAAGCACACAATCAATCAATACCACATCGTTTAAGGGGTCAGGCGTTATTTATACCCACCGGCGCGCATCGTGTAATGCACCAGAGGCAGGGCAACATTGATAGACACACACATATGCTGACACAGCACACTCACAGTACAGCACAGCACAGCACTACAGTAGCACAAAAGACGTTGGCAAGCACCTTATAGCCTGGGCATACTGGATGAGTGCAGCCCTTTGCGATGAGGATCCAGCCGACAATTGCAGTCCAACGAAGAAAGTCTTCAGGCCAGCATCCCTTTGAGCTGCAGTCATGGCGTTGAAAATCTTCTGAAAAATTGAAGTAACTCGTTAGCTGGCGGTGACGATGCACCCGCTGACCAATCAGTCACGCGACTACCTTGCGATACATCCTTATGGGTAGCCAGTGTTGTTTTTTATTTTATTGTTGTTATTGTTGTTATTATTGTTGTTTAGCGATATTTTTTTAAATCAGTATCGGAGAAGTATTTTCGTTACAAATTTATGGTAACGCGATCCCTGTGTCGTCACTGATACCGATACTTTTTAGTGCCCCACCCTTTCTTCACTGACAATATTTGTCACCCTTATTCATCGTCAATGGTCCCCCACATGCCTACGTGCTCCGTAACGGGAATTATCCCAAACACATGTTCATCGCTATTGATAAAAGTCAAGCATAGCGTATCCGAGCTACATTCACAAACTATTCACGTAAGCGAGATCCTCGTATTTCAAACAAAAGTATCGCGCAAAGTATCGCGTTACTTTTATTTAGTAACGGCAGCGGTACTCAGTTATTTAAAAGTATCGATATCGGTATTTCGATACTTTTTACTTTACTTTTTACTTTTTAAGTTACGAGTATACGGTATCTCGATGCCATATTTCTGTGACGGGTACAACACTGCGCAGTTTACCGGTAACTAAGCAGTTGTACAAGTAATTTTTTTTTTCTCTCTCTCCATCTGCAGGCTGCGTGGATGTCTCTAAGGAGTGCAAAAGTGGAAACTGCATGGTAAAAATTAGCATATTCACTTGTTGCGCTCTGAAAGTGTGGTGCAGTGCCACGTGCCAGGCCGAAAACAGAGCGACCGTGCCCTTAGTGACCTCCCGTACACTTTTGCCATTTGTGACATTCGCCGTAAAATAATTTGTTGCGGGCTCGCGCATCTCTCTCCGCTCGTGCTGTAACATACAAGGGAAGAAAAATTAACGATGACGAAAGTAACTGAAAAGGTTAGCCAGCTGTAGGACTCGAACCCACATCTTCTGGATTGCCTGTCCGGGGCTCTACCAATTGAGCTAAGCTAACACGCCTTCTCAGCGACTTCCAGGCGTGTTGGCTTAGCTCAATTGGTAGAGCCCTGGACCGGCAATCCAGAAGATGTGGGTTCGAGTCCTACAGCTGGCTAACCTTTTCAGTGACTTCCATCTTTCATCGTTAATTTCTTAGGCAAATAGAGGCTTTGTATGTATTTGTCCCTTCTGTGTTGTTCCAGCCTCAGAACATCAGTTCTTTCAAGGGAAGAAAAACTGCGTGCGTTCAGCGGGTAACCACAAATACTAATACATAGCTCATTAGTGTCACCCGATTATGGGTTCAAGAGCATAAGATCGCATGTTGTCTACACAACGACAGGACGAAGAGATCAACTTTAACAGAACTGAGCAGATGGCGCATATCAGGGCCACCTGGTGTATGTATTCTCTCTCCATAATGTACAGCTCGAAGTAAAGTTAACTTGAACGCGCCTCCGACCAGTGGAGCCAGAGCCGTATATTAAAAGGGAGTCTGGCCATTGGGAGGAGTCACAAAAAGAGGTTCGACCTGTCAATCACAGTCTCGCTCCTCTGATTGGTTTGCTTTTTATCAAGGGGGTCGCCATGACACCATACTGCCACCTAAAATGGCGTCGAAAACAAACACAGTGAAGTGGGGATTTCGTGACAAAAATTTCAGACTACAGACTACAGATCTTACGCTGCAAATGCACATTCTCATATACGTTTCTCAAATCAGTTTCAACTTACGCTCATCCATCTAATCGAAAATGCGTTTTGTCGCCGATGTTAGGCCTAGTGAACACGGCGATCGCGGCGATCACAGCGAAATCATAACAAAAACGGCACTGCGCTGTACAGTCTTATATTTAATTGCTGGATTTCATGGATATAAACATTCTTGCCTTTTATATTCCAACTATTCATGTAGATTTGCTTAAGAATCACTCCGAAGACAGAGTGTGTCCCAGCAGGTGGTTCTGCCGGCAGCGGTGCAACGACGGAAGCAAACGACAACTCCCGACGTGCCTTACGCTCCCTAGGTGGCGCTCATCAAATTTGCGCCAAAAATCCACTAGTTCTGCAGATTGCGAGAGGTATCCATTTCAATCCCACCCAATCCACTTGCCACCCAAAATGGCGCTGCCCATGTTGGATAGGGGGACAAATAGTGAGGATAGGTTGATTGATAGCGCCCCATATTTCAAGACTCCATTGGTCAGAAAGCTAAAAAAGTGGGTGGAGCTACAGGTATAGGCATGACCCATTAATGGCCAGACTCCCTTGTCGTGCGGAGCGGGAAGAGAGCCAACCTAGCGGCACTTAGGTGAAATGAAGGAGAAGAGTGTTTCGACTGTCGCAGCTGTGCTGCGAGGGTGTCCGCCTGAGTAAAAATGAGTGAATGATCTCTTAGTGCAAGAATTTCGCACATGAACATTATTAATTGCCAGCGATGACCAGTAGTTAACTATATGTAGTTAAACTACCTGATTGTAGTTAAAAAGTAGTTACCAACTACTTGCAGAAATGTAGTGTGTCGAGTAGACGAGTGTGTCGAGTGTAGTGTCGAGTAGTTAACTACAGTAGTTAGGTTACTGCAAGCGCCAACTACTTCCGATTTTGCCGCAAGCTATACGGCACGATTGTGCTTCAGACTTTTACCGTGAGCTACTTGTTTGATGAGAACTGAGGTGCAGAGCAATTGTGCCGTGCATGTGTACTAAATCTTCACTTTTATGACGGTTATGATTCATGTTTAGGTGTCCAAGAACACTATAGAATGGGATTTGTGTTGATGGACAACGTGAGGTAGTTAGAGATGTAGTTAAAAACATTGCAAGAAGTAGTTTTAACTACCTCCCCAGAAAAGTAGTCGAACTACTAGTTAAACTACTCCATCGCTAAGTAGAAGTATTTAGAAGTAGCAGTAGTAGTAGTAGTAGTAGTTAGTGGCCATCACTGCTAATTGCTAGCAGTAGTAGCTAGTAGTGGAGGCCGAGAGGTGTGGTAATCATGTGCATTCATGTAACGGCGCTAACAGAGCTAACAAAAAAAAAAAACTCATGGACACCAGTCCTGTGCTTTTATGTGCGGAATGTCCTCCGGGTAGTCGTGGCTGTCCCTTGAAGGACGTGTCCTCTATGACTGTCTGGCGGTGTGCTAATGACTTACGTTAAACAGCTCTCCGAGCTTTGCTCCCGTCGTTCCAGAAAGGAAGGACACCGTTCCGTGGCAGTTGAGGACCCCGAAGGACCTGTACCCTTTGGCGAACAGCTGCTTCAGTTCATTCATGGCATTCCCTGAGAGATGCCCCGGCAATTCAGTGGTATATCTTCCCGGAAACGCAATGCCAAACTCCGGCTTTGGCTGTTGGATCCACGTCATCTGTAAGTAGTGTTCCTTTCACTTTCTCTTTTTTTTTCTTTTGTGCACCGATGTAGCGTGTCTGAAGCGCAGTATCACTGAAGCGCGGCAAAGTCTAATGCAAGCCAGGACGAGCCCTCTAAGACTCGCCCTGTCTTTCGCCGTCCTCCATAAGCACACTCTTAAAAATAGCACACCGCACAATTATGAACAGCATAAGTGTCACAAAAAAGGCGTACGCCTCACGTTTTCAACGAATCAAGGCAGATAACCATATCATTTGAGATGGTGGGCTAGGTGTTTCCTATGTGGTGAGTGCACGGCTGGCAATGGCACAGGGGTGGTATCCAATGTATTGCGCCGTAGACGAAAGCATGCTGGAAGAACGCAAAGCATCCTGAACAGGTCCTAGTCGCACGTCACAGCGAACGTCAAGGCACACGTGACCTTAAAGATGGCGGCGCCCGTGATCGGCGGGTGAACAGTTTGTAAACAATGCGGTTTCTGCGCGACGTTTTGGATGTCTTTCGATCACGGTAATTATTTTTACCCGAAAATCTCGCAATAAAACGCGAAGTTTTGCACATAAGGCCTCGTACTGTTGACGACTCCTAAAGATGTGATGAGTACCGCGCGTTAAGACTAAGGAGAAATGGGCTACCATGTTGCGGAAGAAGCACCAGATAGTTCACGCTGCCAAAATACGTTGCCAAAATCTCTTGGCGTTATGATGAATGTCGGTAAGCGGCAAAACGACAAGTAAAGTGACGTGGCCTCAAAATGAAGTTTTCTATGACGTGCGACCAGGACAAGATGGCAGTTTTGCCAGAAGCACCCACTTGAGGGTAGTTACAACAGTGGCGGGCTTGCATTACTCCTGTGGGAAATTGTGTTTGCCTGCATCTATTTCGCATACGGGTTTCGGCAGCAATATTTGCACTGAAAATACATACCCGAATTCGACTCGTTATTTCGGGGAAGAGAGCATCGGAGTCGACCTTTCTATGTAAGAAGTGCTCAAAATAGGGAGGGGGAGGTTCATCCGGTCAACAAATCGGGTTGTCTCCTATCAGCGTCCATTACGCAGTCAGGTGCTGTCCTTCGTAAATTTGCCGTAAATGCCTTGTAAATGCCGTAACGTAAATGCCGTAAATGCCATAGACATGCTCTAGAGGATCTGGAGCACATTCTTCTTCATTGGCCCCACTACTAACCTTCCCGAACCGCACTCTCCCTTAAGTCCCTTAAGTCAGGTGGACTCGTCCTCCCTATCGAAAGTGCTTGGTCCGTGGCCCAAACCAGCCCAGCAACGATCTGCGCTCGAAGCTCTTGACATTTCTGGACACCACCGGGCTCCGATCGTTATTGTGCAGGGACATTTCATGCCCCACATCCTCACCACCACCAATCCCCACACTCAAAATAAAGTTGCTGTTGCATGGCGGCCACCGAGGCTAAACATGACGATGAATTCAGCAACTCACGCTTTTGAACACGTTCCAGGCGTGCTGATCCTCCGATCCGATGAGCCCAGCAGCTGTTGGGAGGATGGGGTCGAAAATGACGTAATCACATCCCACACACTCGTAAGGGTCTGGTTTGTTGAATTGTTGACCAACGGTGCACATGAGGAAGTAGTCGGGGACGTTCGCTGAAAGAGAAACGATTGCCCGGGTTTGACAACACGGAGTCGTTGTCAACCGATGCTACTGGGCTACAGAGGTCACGTATTTTTAGGGTTCTTCGGGATTTTCGAATTCGGGGGCGAGGGGGGGAATTGTGTGCTATTTACACACGAGAATTTGGGGGAAAATATGGCGCTACGAGCTCTGTTTGATATGTCATCGGGGAATTTTCGAGTGAAACGAATGGCATATGAAACAAGCCCCTGCTGTGACACTGGGACGAGAAACAAGAATATTTATATTTCCGCTCGGAACTGGGATAGTGAATGACAGCGGTATTCAAACACTTGCCAGAGCTCCACAAAAGCTAGTCTTTGGCTCCTGCAGGAGGGGTTCATAATCGCAGGACAAATAGGTTGTCACAGATAGCTCTGTGCTGATATTATGTTCCACTTTTTCGACGATTTACCTAGAATGGACCTAGTTAAAGGACCGCATGAGGATTTCCAGTAGATATCGGGTTTTGTCCGAGTTCTGGAAATCTTGTTGTGGGGGGGAGGGGACTATTGTGAAAAATCGGGTTTAGCCCGAAAACGAAGAACCCTGCGTATTTTACATGATGTGACTGTTCCGAAAGAGGCAGGAACGCCGAACACAAGCATACAGGACCGGCCAGAAATCGCTTATGTAAATTGTGAGCCATTGTCGTTCCGATCTGGCAGAACATTTGGACAGCGCATTCGGTCGCCATTCAGTACCACTACCAGTACTAGCTGTACCAGGGTTCCAGAGCTCACGTGTCCAGTACCACGGTTCAGGTCTCAAAAAGCGGTCGCTCGAAACAGAATGTCCCTGACAGGAATGTAGGGCAAGGCATGTTTTGGCGGCGAGATATACCGCCTTATATGAACACATATCCTTCAAGAACCGTTACCGGAAGGTTTCCTGGCTGTTTAAGGTTTAAGGTTTGTGGAAAGTAAAGGAAGGTTTAAGCTCTTGCGCACCAGCTTTGCGCCCAGCTACCTTACATGCGCTTTGGTGTCCTTCAATGCTCATTTGAGCATGTGCTGCCGGGAACCGATCGGTTTATGGCTGTGTAATCAACCCGCAAGGAATCGGTGGGCTGGTCGCCACAGCGTCCCAGCATGGAACTGCTTTCTACATGGTGGTAGTCCTTTACGTCGAGTTTCTGACCTCAAATAGGACGGAGCAGAAACACTCTGCGAGGTTGTAACAAAAGTGAAAGTCCTCCTCATGGCACGCCTGAACGAAGCTGAAAGATGGCCAATGCATCAACACTGCAGCCCTGAACACGGCCAATGCACCAAAGACCCATCGTTGGGAACCCATCGCATCGGCTATCTTTCAGTTTCGTTCAGGAGAGCCAGAGGAGAACTGTTCGGAAGATAATCTATGGATGCTTCGAAGGGTCCCACGAGGTAACGCACATGCGCGTCGCCGTCGTCTCTCCAGTCCCGAACGGTTGAATGGATCATGCTCCGCCGTGCTCGACAACTGGCTCGACAAGTGGGATGACAGACACGAAAGGCACAAGTTCTCAAAGTACACGATCAGATTGCTACCATCTGAAATTGAATGTCTAGTCCGGACCTGAGTTTTCAGATTGCTGATCTATAGTGGCGAGATCCACTGGGCCTTGCAGCAACTATACACTTGGTCGAGTTTGCATGTTACACACTGGTGGAACGCACGTCGCGTCCCATTGGTTCTGTACCCAACCCACTCTGCACAGCGCTGCACGAAAACTACCAGCACTATTGTCGCCACACTGCGCAGACAAACCTTACGTGTAACATCACAGCACCATTACCATCACCAGCAGAATTCAGCACGAGTTCCTCGCGCTGTTAGGAGTTTCTCTTCACTGGACTTTCGACTGGGTTTTGTCCACGAGAGACACACAGCGTGCTAGTGCAATCTTGACAGCCAACACCGCCTTTCGAATCCATACGGCGTGATATCGAATCGTTACATCATCATATAGATTATTATCGTTATTTTCGAGATCGCACTATATGGATTCGAACGGCGGTGTTGGCTGGGAATAATAAGGGATCGAAAGTCTGCAGAAGTTCTGCTTTGCTACTTACTAGTCGTCGTGGTTGTTGTTGTCGTGGTGGTGGTGTCGGTTGTTGTCGGGGGAGGTGGGGGTGCGAGTGGATACAAGCCGTCGTCGTCCTTGTCTTTGTCCCCTCCGCTAGCGTTGGAGTCGCTCTCTTCAGCTTAGAAAGCGGAACCGTGCAAAAACAACATTTCAGTCGCCGCCTGCTAGAACCTTCTCATTATCTTAAGTACGTCACTTTGCCTTCTTTTTTTTTTTTTTTTTTGCGGCACATTTCATTGCCTCAGCGCTAGCGTGTTACACGAGAAAGAAAATGTGTTCAGGATGCGTGTGCGGACCTTCCCCTTACTAGCGTGTCTTGGTACGTGGAATTCAGAAAGTCTGCCAGGGAATCCGAGGGTGTGGGTTCGACTCAACGCCACCTAAACACAGAAAGCGTCCCCAAACGTCCCCTCTCTCTCCTTCACGCGTACATGTGTTTAGTAATGCAAGGCAATCACCAGACGATTTCAAACGCAGGCTTCCTGTGGCTACCGGTGGCTTCCCATGCGGCTTGTGACGTCTCGCCACCATTGCTACGCCCCCCTCCCTCCGAACACACACGGAGCACAGTTGTGTTACGTCACATCCGTTCCAGTCGAACTATAATATTTCAGTCCTCGTTGAGCGTTGACGTTGACTATGGTATCGAAAATCCCAGGCGCAATAGGGACACAGTTTGGCTGCTATTCGATGGAATACACGGCAAGAGCAGTCGCCGGACGTTGACAGCACGCCGGAATTTCCGAAAATAAGATTCCCTATACACCCAGTCAGAAGAAAGGGATGTCTCAAGCGAGGTCGTCTCACTCGCCCTCTAAGGCAGCAGCGTCATGCTGATCTATTTATCATCAGTACGTTCATTCCAGCGCTCTCGGATCATCCATCTCATGAATTACTTCCTCATTTCCATAACATTAGCTTTTTCAACTATTTGTCTTCTTTCTCCCGTGGGTTTTTGCGCCTACGCTGTTCACCTTCATAAAGGTCACATTTTTGCTCATTCTCATTTGTTTTTGTTTCGTATATTTTCTTTCTTTTATATATTTTTTCGTGTATTTTTTCTTTTGCCCTCAACAACAACAACAACTTTATTTTGAGATGGAGAGTGGGGAGGTTCATCGCCAGAGGAGTCTCTTGCCCTCTTGTGCTTTGTGACAGTACATTCCCTGACCTCCCATATAATGTGCATCCTTATATTGGATAACTTGTTCCGATGTTGTCGCCACATATGGTATTCAGATTGTTTCCGGGATGCCCCACCTCTAGCTATGCTAAGGGGCCCCCATTGTATACTCTGTATGGCAAACACTAATAAAATTGAATTGAATTGAATTGCAGACGTTCGTTTCTGTTCGCTTGGTACAAGATCCGAGCTCCTCATCTCCGCGCCTTTCAGACCTCGCCTTTGTTAAATGCGCGCCATCATTGGTCGGTCCCACGAATGTCTGCAGGCACGGCCGGTTTTTCAGCAGACTCAACAAGGACGGTTATGTAGTCGTTTCTAGAGCCCTGCGCGGATGAGATTTTTGGCATCCGCATTCGATCCGCATCCGCGCGCACGTTATCCGCATCCGATCCGCATCCGCAACATACACAACAGTTTACATCCGCATCCGATCCGCTGAGCAAAACGCACCATCCGCATCCGATCCGCAAAAATCCGCACGTTTCGGAAGACGCGTAAAGACCGCCGGAAGCATGTTGGTATAATTTCGGATGCCTCCATGCTGTCACGGAAGGACTCAGTCATGACGACAAGCAAAGGTAAACGTTTCAACAAACGTGATATGGAGAGACTTCTCGAACGCGTGGAACGCTACCTCGTCAAAGGTGAACCAGAGCATGCGCTCGCTGTCGGCGCGCAATACAAATAAATTGCTGGTGGAAAAATGACAGCACGCGGTATATCCGCTGCCTTCGTATCCACATCCGATCCGCATCCGACCTCGAGCCATCCGCATCCGATCCGCACACCGCAGAAACTGCTAAATTTTCATCCGAATCCGCAAGTATATTGCGGATATTCGCGGATATCCGCTTCCATCCGCGGATGGTGCATGGCTCTAGCGTTTCCATCAGGATCAAGAGAGCGCTTACTGTCGGAGCTGCCGAGAATAGATGCCAGGAGAATTACGGCGCCGGTGAGGAAGAGGCATCCGACGGCAGCAGTAATGAGAATTTTCTGCCTGAAATGAAACGCTTATCTTCAATCCGGATGCATCGTGAACAACTCCAGGGGAACGAATGCATAGCAAATTGCTCAGTGCGCGTCAAGGCATTTGGTACATATAGAGAGCATGTGGAATTCCGCGTTTTTATTGCGATTAATACTATTCCGTGCTAGTGCACACTGCTCGCAGAAAACGAGTGTCACGCCGAGTTATGAAAATAACGTGCGATGAAGCCGTGGGTGACGCAGTCAGGCACAGCAGTGGTGGCGGTGGTGAACTCTCTTGGTGAGAAAACCGCGTGCCCGTTCGCTATACCATGCAGACAGGTCCACATGGACGGCGTGGGCCGGAAGGCTCCAAAGAATGAAAGAAGATTGATTAATTAATTATGTAATGCGGCTGAAATGCTGGAACATAGGGTTCAGTGGACCAATCCCAGCATGCACGTGGGACTTATCCACAGCGGACCCACCCTGGGGAAAATCCTAGATCAGCCCCTGGATAGGATAGACCATGAATATTATCGACTGCATATATACATATACATATCGAAAAAAAAAAATAGCCGGAGCTCTTTGGCTGTCAAACGTCGCCATGCCAGTATTGAACAGCTGTTTCGGCCTTCTTGGGCCTCATCAGCAGTACGCAGGCAGGTAACCGTTTGAGCGGATGGCGTCAGAAGGTCCCGTAACACGCGATTCCTCCCGTCAGGGTGAGCTAACTCAACACCGTAGAGGAATCACGTGTTACGTGACCTTCTGACTGAATTATCATCAATCTGAGTAAATTGGGGTAACAACGTTTGCGAATTATTTAGCCTGGGGATTTAACTGAGGCACCCTGTATAGTCTGTTATTTGGGCCTGCTGCTATACAGGGTGCCTCAGTTAAATCCCCAGGCTAAATAATTCGCAAACGGGTGTACCGATCGAACAGCTTCCTTTTTGACAAGTATCTGTCCGATACCCCCCACAAGCCGCGCACCGTGTGAATGAGTGCGAGAGGCTCATTATTTAAATAAAAATTCAAATGAGCTTCGTGAAAAATATGACTTCTAAAGCAGGGCGCCGTCGGCATTAAAATGGGCACTACCCCTTTTAGGACCGTGGGTGGACACCTTTTAAGGAAAACTGTCACCGAAGGGATTATTTGTTGCAGTAATTAATTGGTTTCAGTTTACATATTTTTCTAGCGGGGTAACAACGTGTCCTTTACTTGGCAAATTTCCGACTTCGCAAAAATCCTACCGCCGGCTGTGCTGTCTGAGGTTTTCCCTGGGTTTTCCCGAAGACTTTCCAGACGAATGTCGGCACAGTTCGCCCTATGAAGTCGGCCCAGGACGCATACTAATCCCCCTTTCCCCTACTCCTTCCTGCTGTCATCTCTCCGTCTGTCGCCGTCTGTACGCTGCTTATAGCCGCAGTTGCTTCGCGGCGCTAACACGCAATCAAAAAAAAAAAAACTTAGGTTACATGACATGCACATCAGGAGGTGTCAAAAACCTCGCAAGAACACATGCCGTTGATCGCATGATTCTAGATGGCGTAGAATTTTTTACTGGAATTCAGTGACACGTTTTATTCTGTACGACACTGTATAAGGCAATATTGTACTCCCAAAAAAAGGAGCTACAGTGCACCCACCGTTTTAGGGTGGAGTCACCTGCCGACACATGCGGTTTCTCTGCGTCACATTATTGCAACTTAGGCAGGGAAAGCTCCTTGCAATTACTAGCGCTCAAAACAAAAAAGTCGCTTGCATACGGATGAAATATTCACTGCACCCTTTCCCTTTTTAGCTCCGCCGACGTGGCACTGGTTGACGGCAGGGCACATCAACTGATCACACTATTCACATACTCTCTCATATGCAAAGGTTGGATCTGCTAAACATAGAATCAGCAATTCAGTAGGCCCAGTCATTTAAACAAGAAGAAAGGGTCTGCCGAGATGGAACCAGTGTCGGCACTGGAGACCCAGTGAAAACCAGCATCAGTAAAACCAATGTTGTCCAGTAAACATCAGTGTGGTCCAGTAACACCAGTAATACCAGTAAAACAAATGCCATACTGGGTTAATATTCCGGTGCGATACTGGTTACTGGTTCCCAGTTTGTCCAGTATGCTGTTTTTTTCCAGCAGGGTTTCATCGCCAATTACGGTTCCACGTATAATTTTATTTCACTTGCGGAAATGGACTAGATGAATGTGAGTCTTACTAGCTATTGAACAGCTCTGAACAGTTACAACCTCAAACTGGAAAAGAAATTATACCGCACGCGTACTAGGATTTCCGCGTTGCAGCGCGCAGCTCATCGCGAGCGTAGATGAGTGCACACAACCATACGGACCACTCCGCCTCACAGCTCGCCTTAGGCTCGATAGGCTCGCAATAAACAGGCTCGAGCCTGTTTATTGACTAGTCATTTGAAATCGCATGTTGGGGCCCCCTGAGTGGACGGCAAAAGGCTACGCAGCCACGCGACGTATATGCGTGATGGAGAGGCGCGCTGGTTACTCATTTTTGAAAGCATTACTCATTTTTGAAAGCATTACTCATTTTTGAAAGCATTACTCATTTTTGAAAGCATTACTCATTTTTGAAAGCATTACTCATTTTTGAAAGCATTACTCATTTTTGAAAGCATTACTCATTTTTTGAAAGCAGAACGAAACGTATAGTTGGGTATTATGACCTGTGTACATGGGATATTTTTAAATGTTTGCAGCTCCTTTAATGTTGACACTGCTGATGCCTATACAGGGTGTTCGTTGAGAAAGTGTCATTAAATTCCTAAAAATAGGTTTCACTTCAGAAAATTATGACTACTTGGAGTACACACACACAGGCCTTTGCCACAGATTCAGGCCGTTTGCATTCGCGTCACACATTAATTAATTGAACACATTAATTTATTGACTTTGCTAATTGAGCTCGAAAATTAACCAAGCAAAGGTAAGGTTTTTCTTGATGAATTCGGAAGCCAATGGTGATAGCATGCTATTCCAACTGAAATCTATAGTGTGCGATGGCCATTGGCTTCCGAATTCATCAAGGAAAATGTTACCTTTCCTTGGCTAATATTCGAGTTCAATTAGCAAAATTAGCTTAATTAATGTGTGACACGAATGCAAACGGCCTGAATCTGTGGCAAAAGTCTATCTCAAGTGAAACCCATATTTAGAAATTTAATGATACTTTCTCACCGGACACCCTGTATGTACGTGCATTGATTCAGTGAGTGTGCCATAATAATAATAAATAACATTGAAATACTCACTTCCGTTCTAAACAGGAGAAAAAGGTAATGTTAGTCCAGCTCACACATTAACATCGACGTGCAAGGCGAATCAGCCTCTTTGTGTCGCTACAAGCTGCGGTAACTCCTAATCACAAGCGAAGTCTCAATATGACCGAAGTCTCATTATGGACGACGTCTCAATACGGCCAATAATCATTTAATCCCTACCTGGGGCCAAAGTCTCAATACGGCCGAAGGTAGGTGACGTCGTCCGAGCAGAGAAAGGAAGTAGTATTCCCACCGACGTTCGGTGGTTGATAGTTTTTTATGATTCCACCTTAGTTTTTGAGTGAGATATGCGTACATGATTGTGGGAATACCGCAAGCTTGAAATCCATTTGGTCCCCTGCTCTCAAAAGGCTAGCGGTGGGACCATGTCAGTGGCGGATCCAAGAGAGGGGGGGGGGGGCGATCGCCCCCCAAAACGTCAGTTTATGCATTGGATTTCCCCTCTCCCACTACGCGCTCCGACAAAGAAACCCCCCTTCCCCAAACAGAGGGTCTGGATCCGCCCCTGGACCATGTACGTTACAGGGTTTCGTATACAAGGCTCCCAATTACATCCTGGGGCCCCATTCTCGTCAAAGTAACCGGTCTCGCCTGTCATTAGTAGAAACTTGCATTGCACTGACTTTCACGTCCTCTTTGAATAGTTTTTCGTAGTATGTAAGCAACACGTACTCTTGTCGTCGTCGTCTCCTGCTCCGGTGGCATCTGTTAAATACACAAAATTGAACCAAGTTCAACGTCACGAAGTTTCGTGTACTGCCAGCGCCAACTGGAAGCCGAAACCCGATTTCCCAAACCACATGACGAACTGTTTTCCACGACCACAAGCTTGGAAAGAGTCTACGGACGACATGTTTATAGCTCACGGGGCTTAGTAGGAAGAGGGACCATAATTTAGTAAGGGAGAGCGTGTTCGTTATCTACACTCTTAAAAAAAAGGGTGTACTTTAACTCCTTTCCTTGCCACATATATAACAGTAGCATAACACCTTCTCCCTGCCGGGGAGTAATATTACTCTCCAGTAGGGAGAAAGGTGTTATGCTACTCCCTTGAGGGAGTGAGGAGACTCCCTTTTTGAGAGTAATTGTACTCTCCAAAAGGGTGTTATATATGTGGCAAAAAGGAGTTAAAGTACACCCTTTTTTTTAAGAGTGTAGGTGGCGCTGGGGATTACTAACTGCCAGTGCCGTGTATGCCAAAGGGAGTCTGGCCATTAATAGGACCTGCCTATCCCTGGAGCGCCACCCCCTTTTTGAGCTCTGGCCAATCACGAGGCAAGATACAGTTCGCTATTAATCACAGTCTATCCAAGCTATAAATTATCTGTATCCACTGGGTGCCGACATTTTCGGCAAACTGGATTGGATTGAATAGGATATTCCCTGACGACCAAGCAACATAATGGATTTTGCGTCCACTTTTAACGGTGCCATCTGGAGGGAGAGGGGCATGTTGGGAAGACGCAGAATAGCAGAAGGCAGAAGTAGCAGGACCAGAAGTGCACGCTAGCATAACTGATTGGTCGGTAGAACCGCTAGTTGGAACAGTGCCTGTATTATATGTATTTTAACTGTAAAATATATCATAGAATGCCAATTTTTGGCAATCCGTAGCGTTTTCCTCGCTATTTGTCTGTGACTGATGTCGTTACTAGGCCTAACAAGGACGACGAAACATGTTATTTTCAGGCAAACATTGACACTGGCCCGTAATTTAAAGGTGATCTGCAAGATAATTGCAACAGAATCTACACTTAGGGAATACAATTGATCATGAAAAATTGGTCATGAAATCTTCGCTTAGCCGTTCCAAGCTACGCCGCCATTTTCGGGAAAATTTTGGTGTCATGGCGGCCCGCACAGAAAACAGCAGCCAATGAAAAACGCTCAATTTGATTGACAGGTCGAGCCTCTTTTTTAGGCTCCTCCTAATGGCCAGACTCACTTTGGCATACACGGCACTGCTAACTGCAAATACATGATACTAGCAGACGACAGCGACGATTTCGTAGCAGACGACCGCAAACGAGAGGGTGTCGCCTGCTAAGTGCTGTCCCGATGTTCAAGCACCGTGGGAATGGACCTTGCAACACAGCGCATGCGTGTATTGGCAGCTTGTTGTGAAGATGAGCACGCACCCGTGGAATCATTTTGTTCGGAACTCTTTCGTTCAACGGGAGCACACGCACCACACCATGGTGAGACTATACACTTTAGTCACACTATGCCGTTCAATATTGAAAGTTGCGTTACAAAGCCTTAAATCAGCTCTACTTGTTTTAAATGACACAGTAACAGAGGAGTAGCGTCCTTACCGGCCCCGGATATCCCCGACATCCCCGACATGGAGGACATCCCAGACATCCCTGACATTGCCGATTCTGCGGAAGAAAATTAGCAACACGTTAATTCACCTTATTTTACTTTAACGATATCGTCACCGTACCATCTGTTTCTAATGTTACTTTACACTGTAGTCTTAGCAGGTACACCTTTTGATTAAAATTTGAATTGTTTTTTTGGTTTTGAGAAAAACAGCGCTACTTTCGAAGGGAAGATTCTTCCTCCAAGCATCAATTCGTTGATTTTCATGAGTATTGCATCCCCTAATTTAGATGATTTACGCTTCACGTTCCGCTGACCATGAAATGAAATGAAGTGAAGGGGCCATGAAATGATTTCCGCCAATTTCGAGTACCCTGCCGCAAACAGTTGTCACTAGCGCCCTCACTATCAAACACACATCCAGTTTTAACCGTATTCAGTGCACCGTCGGTGGGGGGCACTTGCCATGCAAAAATAGCGTGGCGTGCCCGCCGGCTACATCCGTTGGAAGCGTGCTTACGTCATCAACGTCCAGGCCTCCCAGCCAATTAATTAGCCAGCGGGACATGGAGCACACGTCCCGCAGCAGCATGTGGGTGCATGGTTTGGACAACTTTTGGTGCATGGTGCACGGTTTGGACAACCAACGACGTCTGCTGTCGAAGTCGGTGGAAATGAGGCTAAACGGAAATTGTCAGCGATTGAGGAAGAGATTACGCGATGCACACAGCGTCTTGGAATCGTTCCGTATACGCAGCCTCGGACACTTTCTGACGAAGAAGCTCAGAAAACGTGCTCCGGGGGCTACGCTGAGAATCAACGTCTACATTATGCTTCTGGCGAGATCCGCGTACGATCTTAGGTCCAGGTCAAATTGAAATATTTTTCATGGCGAAGTTTGCAATTTGTTCGCAAAAGACCGTCCGCGAACGGGACACATCCTCCGTGTATGACGTCACGATCAGCATGCCTCGCAGGTGGGTCGTAGCAGGCGCCGCACATAGTCTTGGTTAATATAGAATATTTTCTGCTTTCGAACGATTTTAAAGTTCGTGTTTTACAGAGTGAATGCTTTAGTACAGTGGGACCAATTGACAATGATGGTAGGCTTTCATGATCCCCAATTGGCGCAGGTTCGAAATTCACGCGTGGACAGACGTGCACACGGCGTTAAGTGTAACTGCATTGTGACGTCACAGAGGCGTTCCCTTCCGCCTGGCCTCAAGGATTGCCTCCCTGTCGACGCGGGTCCACCGTTGTGACAAAAATCGAAATCTATCACGAGCAAAAGAGTCGATCCTGCCGAACATTCATTTCGATTCCCCTGGGGGAGCTAACATTCCACATGAGCAGTAGCGTTAAGTAACTATAAATCGCACTTCTAGACTGGGTAACTTCGAGAACAGCGAGCTTCGAAATGAGAATATTGTCACTTAATAAAGAGGATGAAAAGAAAAAAAATGTCCACTTACGCTCTGTCATGTTGTTAGAAAAAGAAATTCAATTAATCACCGAGTACAAGACACGAAGGACTTGAGGGAGACTTGAGGGTTCTGCAGTTAGTTCTAAAATGACGACAGCTGAAATGACTAAGCGCCTCTCGCGCGTCCCGAGGCACGCCTTCTTCTTCTTCTTCATCTTCGTCTTTGTCGAAGTATTGACGGTATTGATCAAGTACTATGTACTGCATAACGACCCACATTACGGTACCGAAAATGTTCTAACGCGAGTCATTCGAGAAGATCATTTAAATTCTCGTTCCGGTAGGGCTGGAGCGGGATTCATTACCGAAAATCTCTGCGTAACAGACCCCCACCCGAGAAACGTCATCATGACGCTCGTAGACAGACTGAAACTGAAAGAAATTTGAAGGGGAGGCCATGGTTCCACGGACGGGCACTTGTTCGCTGCCTCCTACAGAAATAAAAGTATAGGACCGAAGGTCGCGTCCCTTAAAAACCACGACCCTTAAAAACCCTTTAAAAAAAACCCGTCCCTTAAATCCCTTAAAAACCACGATCTTGAGGGGATTACGATGGTCCCTACGATGGTACAATGGGACCATCGTAATCCCCTCAAGATCGTGGTTTTCGGGCGCTACCTGCTTCGCTCCTAGCTTCGAGCGTAGTTTAACTCTACTAAATAGACGAGTTCAGAAAATCCCAGAGTGCGCCGCTTTGAACTGTGGGAGTTTACTAATACGAAAGAAACTGTTCCAATTCCTCCCCAACCGGTCCATTGTCTACGACGTGTCAAGCTCACCGAAAGCAAAATGTGAAGGATTATTTTTCCCCCCCGTTCCCCCGCCCAGTAAGCGCCCAGGATGCAATGCGTCGCGCAAAGTGTCACAAAAAAGGCGTACGCCTCCCGTTTTCAACAAATCAGGGCAGATAACGGTATCATTCGAGATGATGGTTGGCTAGGAGCGTGCTATGCGGTGAAGTTCATTTTTAAGAGTGTGGGATTTTCGGAACTCGTCTATTGGTGTCGCTGTCATCGTTTGTTCACAAACAGGGAGAGATTCATAAATAAACCGCCTTTGCAAGTGGGATACTGAAATATATACATATATCAAGAAAAAAAAAGACGATTCGATCAAAATACGTGGTCCTTCAAAAACTGTAGCAGAGTTGTCGCCGTGGAAATGCCAAGTCACTCATTAAGGTTACAGCGGTTTATTGTGCAACCGTGTACATGAGTCGAAGGTAGGAGAGACAGTGTCTATTTATTTATTTATTTTTTTGAATAGATATTCGCTCACGTTCTTGCGCAATACTTCCAGGGTTGCCCAGTTGGCTTCCGACAGCGATGACGTAGGGGCGCAGGTCGTCTATACGAGCAGCACGAACTGCTCCCAATCCTGAAACATTGCCTGTTTCATCCTCTCCCGCCCTGACCATTCGACAGTGTTCCGGACGATCTCTTTGGCTCGCTTGCTCGCTGGGTCACTGCGCCCTTCCGCAAGGAGCAGGAGATTACCCGTCTTTATTCGCTAAGAGCAACCATCATTCCGCACGTTTCACATGTTTCGTCTCACACGTCTATGTGACAAATTGGTGGAGATCGTAATGGGTACCATATACGTCCCCGACCATGAATTGGAATGCATGCGCTGATGGGCGGACGCGTTGGAACACAATAGTATGGACCATACTTTACAAGGCAGCAATCGAGGGACCCTGTGCGCTTCATCTTGAAATCTTACCCCCCGATGTGGGACAGGAACCAATGAGGTCGCTGAATGGACAATAGCGGAGAGAGGGAAACAGAGGAGCTGCGCAGACAGCTGAACCTACATGCCTAGCGCAGCCGCTTCAGAAACACCGCCACCGCCGCCACTTAGTGCTTAGTGCTACCGCATTCAGTCACTTTGGAATGTACCAGGACTGTCAGACCATTACAAGCAGACTACAAAATGTTCCATCTGCATTGAGTAAGAGTATGCATGTCATGTGCCTGCCTGTACACTAAGAAAAAAAAAAGGAGTAAAACGGGGAGCAATTGCAGCTTCTACTCCCTTAGTCTGCAATTACTCCCCATTTTAGTCCCCTAACCAGACATTTACTCCCCAGGACTGCAAATTGTCACAGAACTTCGCGAATAGCCTTCTGAACTCAGCAGCCTTCGTACATATGCACCCTTGGTGAATTTGAACGGCAACGTAGCAATTTTCCAGTCAGACAGTGTAAGAAACAGTTCGGGCATCTTTTTTCGCAAATTGTGCCCTATGCATGGCGCAAGCTTTTATATCACTCGATAGATCACGGTTGACGGTTTGCATATTTTCATGCATGCACACGAATTATGTACCTGGGACTCTTACAACAGTCTCCACTCCCGTGCATTCATTTACTCCCGTGCATTGACTCCCAAAGGGACTATTTTTTGTGGCAATGCATTTAGTCCCCAAAAGGAGTAAAAGTACTCCTGTAGGTGTCCAAGTGGAGAGATCGTTGGCCCTTTTGTTTTGCCATTACTTCCTTTCCCATGCTGCTTTATCACTCCCGATAATGCATAGCTCTTGCGAACCTGCCTTGTAGATCACTATCTATGGATGACAAGGAGGTGGTGGTGGTCTTCTGTCTGTCGTGCGCAAACTAAGGGCCACCCTTTCCCCCAATATTGATCCTAGCGAGAAATAATCATGTGACAGTGATACCAAGTTTACACTAGGAAAATATCGCAAGGTATAATCCATACAGCCAGATTAGCCGCATTTAGATTGGACCCTAGTAGTATGGATACAGTACACACAGTGACGACTTCAAAACCCACTCGTTGGCTTGTCCGAGCTAGGTCATAGGAGGAGGAGGAGGAGTGTCGTTGGGAGGAACCGAGAGGTCTGCCTGCCTGATTAGGCGGCATGTTTCTCGGGAAGGGAAAGGTGGTGGAGAGGAGGAGAGGGTGAAGTGGAAGACCGAGCAGAATCCGCTCGGGGGGAGGATAGCTTCGTCCATGGGCCGACTTCAGGGGAACTGTGCCGGCATACGCCTATTACACATCTGAGGGAAACCCAGGAAAACCCCAGACGGCACAGCCGGCCCGCGGATTCGAACCGAGGACCTCCCAGTCTCCAAGCGCACGCGTTACCGCTGCGCCACCGGAGCTGGTGCGCTAGGTCATAGAAGGTAGAGATCACCCGCTTTACCAAATGCTCAATGTAACAAAGAAGCTACCTGTGCAGAAACAGGAAAGAGCAGTGATGGCTACTAACTACTTCTACAGTAGTTTACTACTAACTGCTTCGTACTACTACTACTTGCGATAGAGTAGTTTAATTAGTAGTTCAACTACTTTTCTGGGAAGGTTGTTTACTTTTGTTGTCCATCTACACCAAGCCCATTCTCTGGTGTTCTTGGGACACCTAAATAGAATCACAAGCAGCGATAAAAGTGAAGATTTAGCACATGTATGCACAGCACAATTGCTCTGCACCTCCGTTCTTAAACAAGTAGGTCAAGGTAAAAGTCGGAAGCACAATCGTGCGGCAAAATCGGAAGTAGCTGGTGCCTGCAGTAGATTAACTACTAGTTTAGGGTACCTACCATCACTGGGAAAGAGGCCCAAAATATTACCCCTCAGTGTTGCACTGCAAAGCTCATCATACACCCATGTGGTGGCATTTCTCCAAGGCTGTCGTCTCACCATATCCTCCTGGTGGACAGGAGAATGGAAGATTCCACAGTATTTTGTGACTTTTTTGTAAATTTGTGAAAGCGCCTTACGTGCACTCATGAGCACACACATGATACTAGTGTGATGTAACCAGCAAGAGGTTGGTTTGTGTAGTTAGCTAGCCTAAAGACTGACTGCTTGTTACGTACATTTACAGTGCAGGTTTACAGTTAACAAGGGATTTTCGTGTAGAATCCGAGACAATCCTCGCTGCTTGAATATCAGTCTCTGAATGAGAATGAGCCGAAACCACGCTGACATAGTTATGCAATGAATATTTCTCGGCATGGCTACTAGGGTTGCCCAATTCTGTAGAAAGGGCATCTCTATGCTGCAAAAATATAAAAACAGCACGTACATTTACAACTGCTTTTATTGCTCACACAATCTCGGACGAGTGAAATAAAGGCTGCTCTTGACGGTGAACAACATGAGTAATCTCCCTCCCCTCTTTCAGAGCCCGGCTTTTCGTAGATTGTCGAGGAAGGTAGCTATAGCTTGAAGTCTGCACAGTTTGCCACAACTACACGAGCGTGTGTAATCCAACTGTGCATCCGCTACCAGAATGCCGAACCTCTTGCTGCTTTGAACAGATGCCTTAGCCGCATTGTACTGAAAGAAAGCAGTGCAAACGTTATCCTTACCGTCCAAACATCCTTACAGAACTTTACCAGTACACTATGCCTAACCTAAATTTAATAACCACATAATAAAGAGCCCAAGGACTCATTTTCAGCAATTGAGAAATCGTGATTGCATTACAGGTACTATACTTAGTAAATGACCATGACACTAGACGAATCCCACCATGACCATACTCTTTGCATACTAGTGCACACTTACAATATGCCGGCATACAAATGCTGCCTTCTTTACGAGAAAAAAAAATCTTCGGAGTTCTGTCTGCCGCGCCTTACCATCCAAACATCCTTACAGAACTTTACCAGTACACTATGCCTAACCTAAATTTAATAACCACATAAAAGAGCCCAAGGACTCATTTTTAGCAATTTAGGAATCGTGATTGCATTGCAGGTCTTATACTGAGTAAATGACCATGACATTAGACGTTCAGAGTTCAATTAAAAAAATTGAATTATCAATCGAAAAATGGTACCACTATGTGGTGAGTGTTCCTGGCAGAAAAAAAAATCCCTCGATCGCATGTCTCAGTTGCCCCCTTTATTGATTGGTTGGTGCATCACCCTATATATGTGAACCCCCCCACACACAAAACAGAAAACGTATTAAGTATTAACAGAAAGTATTAAGATGACAAGATAAGATAACAAGTATTAAGAAAACACGATCAGATAAGTAAGAGTGAGTATTTAAGGTACCCAGTTTTTACAGTGTGGAATCCCAAGTGGAATTAGTGGAACCACTTGGTCAGCAAACTGGGTCAAAATGGATCTACTTGATCAGTAAGTCGTGAAAGAGGTATCAGGTATCAGTGCGTTCACGTGCAGCGTAACATGAGCAACAGGAAAGGTGATACAGTCAAACTCCTTTACAACGAAACTCAGGGGACAGCAAAAAAAATTCGCAGTAAAGGTATTTTCGTTAAAAAGGATGTCCATTATTGGACCTATAGGCTCCAGCGGGACCGCAAAAAAAATTTGCTGTAGTGGTATTTTCGTTAAAAAGGTGTTCGCTATAAAGGAGTTTGACTGTATAATGTGATCATCGCGTCAGTGCCGTTCAAACAGGAAATCACTGAATATTGCAGGTCAAGTAGTCAATACTGGTCAAGAGAAAGTCATAAGGAAAAATTGAGCACAGAGCACAGGTAATACGAGACAATATAGACTTGTCAGATATTGACACCGTCATCGATTACGTTGGTACCAGAGACACCTTTCGATAGGCGGCGAGGGCATGGGCAAGGTTACGAGCACCAGCTTTCCTCAGAAAAAGTTGCCCGTAGTTGCGTGTAGTTGCTATTTTGGTGTCTCCAGGTGTTCTCCCTCAGTAGAGCAACATGCATATTCTATTCATGTGCACCAATTTCATTGGCGTTTTGACCGGAACCCCCTTTTAATATCTATTTCTGCCTTTGTACTTCAACTGGCTGCACGTAGATGTTTAATGTGCCAGAGGGCCATATTGGAAGAGGAGGACAGTTACCCAACAAATGGGCACAAATGGGCACATGGCTAATGAGACCTAATGGCTAATGGTCACCGAGAAATGGTGGCCCTACATGCCAAGTGCAGAGCTTCATTAGTGACCCTTGCAGGAATTATTCGGGAAAGATACAGTTGATGTCCTTGACCTTGATATAGGATTAGGGTGTCTCCTTCACTTCTACTCCCCTAGTCTGCAATTACTCCCCATTTTAGTCCCCTACCCCAACATTTAGTCCAGACATTTACTCCCCAGGACTGCAAATTCTCACTAAACTTCGCGAATGGTCTCCTGAATGCAACGTAAATATGTGCCCTTGGTCAATTTCACCGACATAAGGCTGTATAACTCAGACAACGTAGCGATTTTCCAGCCACACAGAGTAAGAAACAGTTAGCGCATCTTTCTTCGCAAATTGTGCCCTAGTATGGCGCAAGATTTTATATCAGTCGATATATCACGGTTGACGCAGTATTTTTATGCATGCACACCAATTATGTACCTGGGACTAACAGCGCGTGGAATGCGGTCTCCACTCTGACATTCATTTTCTCCCGTGCATTTACTCCCGAAAGGGACTATTTTTTGTGGCATTGCATTTAAAGGAGTAAAAGTACTCCTTTTTTTCTTTGCGAGTGTATGCTGGCTCCGCCCATTGCCCAGTGACCAATTGAAGCACTTACCAATTCAATCACGTTGGCATCTGGAGTGTACGAGTAGACGTATCTCGTATGACGTATATACGTCCACACGATATGTTCGGCATTGTCTGTCTGAGTAGAGACATTGGCTACATTTACTGAGCAGTACTCGTCGGGGCTGCTAACACCGCTGGCGGAGCAGGAATCTTTCATCTTTGTATTGGAAGACGCCTCGGAGGAGAGTACGTAGATACTCAGAGCCATCGAGAAGGAAATGGCAAAGCTCATGCCGCTGTTTGGTGCGTCCGAAAGCATAGAAGAGGCCCGTTGCTGCGAGCGAAGTTTCAATGGTTTAGGAACACTTTGGTGGACTGTAGATATAAGATGAACAAATAAGGGGTTAGGGGTCGAGATACGTGTTCCCTATTATTTTGTTAGCATTACCTGGTGAGATTTAGAATTGGATGGTCGGCATGGATCACCTCATGCAGATACGGCCGTCACATGTAGCTTATCGCGAAATATAGCAGGGATTCTGAAGGGATTTCTGAAGGCAGCTTCGGGAACACGCGTGCAATTAAGAATTGTACATTTGTGGCCATTTTTAGGGTGGCAGCAGACTAAATGGAACAAAGATGAGCTATCAAGAAGAGCCGAGAGCTTTCATATGTCTGTGCACAGAGGTGTTGGATCTCCTGTCACTCCTGTCATACTGAGTTCTGTTGCTTGACAGTAACCTGTGAGGGGCAAAGTGAGAAGGGATAAAGCGGAAAATAATCGCTGTCTTTGTCAGCCCTCTTTCACACAAATCGAAAATGTAATACGTTGCCGATTAAAAATGTAACGCGTTACTTTTCCCGTTACTTTTAAATTGTGGACCATAGCAAAGCCTGCAGTGAATGTAACCATGCAGATCTTGTTGCAAATTCTCATGTGAGACACCAACATACTTGATAAGTGAAATCCACAAATACATTTGAAAGCAACGTACAAAACGCATACACGGGTTTATTACATGTACACATTTAAAACAACGTAGAAACATCCGCTTCGTTTTGCTACTATTATGTTCAGCCGGCACAATTTATCATTACAGTCATATATTTTACTGTTGCTCCAGTAGGTCGCGGTATAAGGGATTATCATATTACTGTGGCGTGCATGGAACACGTGTGGACTAGAGACTGGCGTCACAGTGACCTCTGCGTCATTGCTAAAGTCGAACTCGTTGTGGAACAGAAGAACAGATTGGCTTGCCGAAAAGGGGTTGCCATTGTTGACAGAAGGATAAAAAAGTAATCAATTACTCAGTAATAGTTTACCGAAAATTGTAATCAGATTACTTGGAAAATTACTTGCTCACAGAATTAATTGATTACGTTAAAAAATTACTGAAAAAAGTAATTGATTACTTGTAACGCAATTACTAGTAACGCATTACGTACAACTCTGCACGCTCCTAGCCAACCATCATCTTGAACGACAACGTTCTCTCCCCGAATTTGTTGAAAACAAGAGCCGGAGCCTATTTTGTGCCGTACATAGGCTCCGCCTCTCGTTTTCAACAAATTGGGGGCGAGAACGTTGTCGGGATGATGGTTGGCTAGGAGCGTCCTATGTGGTGAAGAGTAGGAGAAACTCACGGTTCACGATTTTCCACACTAGATAGCGTCAGGCTCGCCGTGCCTCGTGGCTTCTGCACCCCCTCCGATGTATCGGACTTTGAAACGGAAGGTCCGCAGTTCAATTCGGGATACTAACGTCTTTTTGCTTAACGCCCATTGCTGTATGACTGCTTTGTTATTTTCATTTTGCTGTTATATATTTATAGCATATTTATTGTTTTCACAAGTCATTGGTGTCTGTACTGACTGAGGCTGGTTTGCTCTTCATACTGCGCCCCAAGCAAACAGTGTCCGATGGCCAGAGTTTGGCAGAGCCCTGGCAGAGAGTAAAATTTGAGCTTGGTCAAAGCTTGGGAAATGATTGATTTCTGCCAACGTATTAATGAGGTTACTGTTTTGTTTTTCTCTTTTTTTTCAGACAAAGTGCAAGTTTTCAAAGGTGCATAATGCATCGCGAGGAATGCACTTGCTGTGGTTGGCAAATCATCGGCATTCAGTTTAGGCCTAGCTTAAGCCATTGATGGCAACTTTGGCTAGCCAATCTCAGCCCAATATTGGCCCACATATGGCGTGCTCCTTCCAAGACCTCTGGCCAAGGAACAAATTCCACACTGGTCAGTTTGGCTAGCCAACGCTAGCCAGTTTTGCCACGTTGGGCCATATTTGGCATGTTGCTTGGAGTTGTACTAGTGCAAACTTCAGAGTTCAGGACTTCAGAACCGACCCATCTCAGCTTCCTTTTTCGCCAAATTAGAGGGCCAGTTTAAAATATTAGTTGATAATCGTTTTTCGAGAAAAAGCATAAATTGCGCATCATGGAAAATACATGGGGACGGAGAGCTGGTATGCTCATGCGCACTAACAACCGCGTTAATATAACCGCTTCGGCCCACCTTCCCCTGCATTCGCGACGAAAATCCGCGGCGTGATGTTCATCACAATACTTCGAAGCTTCCCGTTCTATACGGTCCAATCGCAAAGATGCAGGAGTAGAGAGCATGCAATCGTATCAAACTACGTCACGTGTAATACGGGTTGACCTCGGGTCCATCGTCAAGAACCCTCACTCCTCCTCCTCCTCCCCTCCCCCCTCCTTACCAAAAAGCAGTCTCCTCACTCCCTTTGTGAGGATATACAGTGAACTCTCGTTATTATGACCATGGTCGTTCCCGAAAATTTTGGTCATAACGCGGAATTGTCATATTAACGGGGGAGATTTGCAGGGCTTCCACAGCATTGTTCCCCAAGAGTGTGGTCGGAAAGCGCGTATGTCAGATTATCGGGGGTCATATTAACGAGGGTTCACTATGTGGATATACGATATATGTGGCAAGCGGGGTTGTCACTCCGGAGTTGGAATGGTTCCGGAATTATTCCAGATTTATCAGAGCCCGGAATGGAATTGGAATGGAATGGCAGAAACTGTCCTAGGAATGGAATGGAATGAATTCTCACAGGAATGGGAATTGGAATGTAATGGTCTGGGCACCCCGGTGGCTGCTGGACTCGCCAGTACAGTTACCGGTCCCTTTTCTTTTATTGATTGAATTAACGGTAACGGAATGGGGGTTGCCAAGCCCATTCCAGGAGTGGGAATTGGCCATACCCTTTCATTACGAGGAATTGAAAAGAATAGAATTATCACAAATCTCCATTCCTCGGAATGGAATTGATGGCCCCATTAGCTGATACAGGAGAGACAGCTCACACGGTTCCCGGTTCACCTACCACTGAAGAGTAGATGTTGTCCTTGATGGGAGTTTGCGTCCACGAGCTGCTCGGATAGATGAAGCACTCACTTGCAGTCAAAGGAGGCTGGGGTGCTATGTGGCTCTGAAGAATGAGCATCTTCAGGTGACTGCAACGAGAGGCATTCACACTGTAGTTCTTTTCCGCAACTTCTTTTCCCGCAGCTGTCAAGGCTCGAGTGTGGAAGCGAAACCAAAACTATACACCCGAACGTTCACAACATTATTGCAGTTGAACTCCGCCGCAGCGCCACCTACGGCCGGCTCTACGGCGGCCTTTAAAATCGCTCAAAGCTTGCGTCACGGTTCCGGTTCTTCAAAGCAGTCGAAGCAGCCACTCGTTCGGGACAAAACTTCCCTACTGTATTTGACGTTTGTTCGAGAACGGTCACTTTTATTCCTGCACTTTCGTGGTATACTACGGTTACGTCACCATGAAAGCCAAACTCAAAGTGAACATGCTCGCTCCAGCACCACTTAAGTAGAGAATGCCTGCTTACCCATCGACGTGATGTAACTACTAATAGTCAGCCAATCAGGATCGCGTTTGCAACTGCGGTAGCCAATCACGAACGATTTTTCAGCGGTCGTAGTCATGGAAGCGGACCACTGTCGTCTGCGAGCAGTAATGGAACGCCCCCCCCTCTACTAAACGGGACAAACGGTCCCAGATCTTTCTGATGACTATCTATCTATCTATCTGAATATCTATTACAGTATCTAGGTGGCCTTGCACGTTCAGTGCCTTTTATGCAGAAACTCGATGCTCCGTGGGTTGATATTATGCCCACAGCATCTGGACGCGTCTCGAATACGAACCAATCACATCGGTTGTTGACACTTCCAGACTTCTCTAAGGCAATCATCTATGCAAAGCCACCACAGGTGACATTCGACACGGCTCGAAACCATGTCAACCAGCAGTCACCCGTGTACTGTCACTGCACAGCAGTCCGAGAGACCAGCCTCGGACCGCAGACATGACCCCCCGATGACCTCGGGAAGTCCAAGTGACCTTTAGCTGTGTTCATTAATTGAGCTCACCTCTCGGTGAGTCCGACTCGCGGGACAGCACACACAACCACGCTCACCATCTCACGCGCTGCTTATACCGCCCGGGGTTTCGTCACGAGTAATCACAGAGTGAGAGCAACATGGACAGGCACAGTACGTTGGGCATATATGTCCCACCGCAACCGTAATAGCAGAAAAGTACCTTATAGCCTTGGCGTCCTGCATGAGTGCAGCACTTTGCGATGTCGATCCTGCCGATAGCTGTAGTCCAACGAAGAAAATCACTGGACCAGCATCCCTTTGGACTTGAGTCATAGAGTTGAATATTTTCTGAAAAATTGAGAGAACCCCACTAGGTGGCAGTGGTGCTGTGCTCGCTTATCAATATGAATGCCCGGTGTTAGTTGCGAATCTACCGATCTTTATGGGTAGCGCACGGTGCAGTCGAACATCGTACTTCATTACAGTAGCATTCATTACATTACACACTGCACGCGCAGTATACAACCAATATATTAAATGACAACTACGTAATGACGTCTGGATTGTTTTTAGGCAAAACGCACACTTGAAAACGGCTGTCCTGCATGAGTAGGATCGAAAATTGGGGATATGTTTGAAGATTTCAGATATGTTTCCTTCACAATTGCTGCCTACCAGTTGATATTGCCCACCCAATGCAGACAGCGTTCCCATACAATTAAGAACCAGTCTATCCACGATATTTTTCACCCTCTCAACTAAAATTAAAATGGTTATTTCATAGGCATCCCATGTATGAAATTCCCAAGGTAGGCCAAATCATTGTATTATAACGAATATTGCGGAATACAAAATGGACTGTATTAAGGTTGCACAGGAGATGTTCATTTCAGCTCGTTACGGAAAAGTATGCCAGTGTGTAGTCCTTTACGATATCCAAATTAGTAGGATACAGCTCAGAGGGAACTCCAGCTTTCCTGGTAACATCTTATTACCGCCTTACCGCCTCTTAGCAGATTTCTCACACCAAGAAACTATGGAGTCGAGCCGCATTCATTTCACTGAATATAACGCAGGCAAACGGACGTTTTTCGCATACGCGTCGTACCCTATAGGAACTCTCCAGCGAACCAAACCCGGCGCGCGACAAAAAAAAAAATCCACGTCGGCAGCACAAAGCGGTACCGACGAGCTCACGCCGTTCGAGCGGTCTCCTCACACTGGTCCCCACTTCTGCCGTTCACATACTGCGCCATCTAGTGAAGACTGAGATAACTCTCTTGCGGCTCAAGGTACCTGGATTTCAGGGGTGTTCGGGTGTCATACTAGAGCCGCCCCGAGGCGAGTTTGCCACCCCTCCCTCCCTCACTGCCATCAGCTCTATAAACGAAACAGAAAACGCTTATTTGCGTTGCCGACAGGGGCGCCGGAACAGGGGCGCCGGAACAGGGGCAGCAGGGGGAGCGACGGCTCCCCCTCATTTCCAGATGAGAGAGCACGGCTCCCCCAGATATGTAAATTATGTTTGTAATTATATTAACATTATCTTCTCACTGACATACTTCAGCAATGTTAGTTTAGGTCTGCTGTACAAGTATGCGCATGTCGTAATTTGCCTGGAGCACGTTTTCAATTTGTGTACCACCCCTGAATTGCCTGCATGAGCCCTCAAGGAAAATAAATGATGATGATGATGATGGTAGCATTTTTTTCCGCTCCCCCAGTGGAAAAATAGTTCCGACGCCACTGGTGGCCGAGATCAACAATGTACACCGCCGACGTCGTAAACCATTGTCCAACCAACCTACCAGGGCCTGCCTTTCGGCGCCCTCTCTATGATTTCGGCGCCTCTCGGCGCTCTTGCGTATACATATCATGCGTGATGTTTAATCGAATCGAGTTACTTACATCAAACAAGTCGCCGATATTCTTTCCAGCGGTACCATGAAGAAACGAAGCGTCTCCTTTGCAGTTGAGAACCCCGAAGGCTCTGTACCCTTTTACGAACAGCTGCTTCAAATCATCGAGGGCAGTGTTAGAGAGAGCCGTCGTCAAGTCTGCGGCATATTTTCCGGGAAAAGAAATACCAAACAGCGGGTTTGGTGCCCACGACAGCTGGAAGAAGTATTCCTTTCACATTTTGCCATGCACGCATAGAAAAATAGGCAGCAATAATTTCGGCAGTAATATTCACACTGAAAGTATTTGCCCGAATTAGAGTCAGTATTCGTGGTAGAAAGCCACGGAGTTGGCCTTTCTAGGTAAGAAGGCGGATCTAAAAGCGAGTATGTAAGTTGCAAGTGTCCAAAATTGACTGATCGGGTTGGCTCCAACAGTGTACTTGAAGGAGAATTTAGCCGTGTGCAAAAGAATTTGCCTATGGGTATTGTGGTATATTGCACCATTGCATGACAGACGGCAAGGCCAAGCATAACGATGAACTAACGCTAAGGCTGAATCCTTTATGGAACTTACACTTTTGAAGACTTTCCAGGCGCGTTGATCCTCAGACCCCATCAACCCAATGTCGGTCGGGATGACGCTGTCGAAAACGAAGTAAGTGCATCCCACCGTTTTATACTCCTTTGTGTCGAAGAAACGTAGTCCTACGGTGCACATGAGGAAGTAGTTGGGGATGATCGCTGGAAGAAAAACGACGGCCCAGGTAAGTGGTCCATACCTGTACTGCGGGCACGTGCCACACCTGGCAAGAATCGTCTGCCAGCCAACCAACAACCAATCGATTCGAGTTACGCAAAAAAAAATATTTTCATTTCAACACGCGAATTTCCCGAGATAATTATTCTACAAGAATGCGCGAAGCAGCCACGATCTCACCCTTGCTACTTCTGGCGTGTGGTGACGTCATGTCATTCAGCACGTGTCAATGGCTAGCGAGAACGACTAGTGGCGACGCGGGAGGGGCGGCATGACGCGCTATTGGGTAGCTGACATGACGTCGCGACTGGCAGCCCAACGAAGAATCTTTGCCGACCCGCGATATTTAAAGATGGTGTCCAAGAGACATTCACTGGGAGATGCCTTCGAAGAAAACGCCGCAAAATGAAATCATCCCAACTTCGAAACCGATGACGTAATTGCCGCTTGCCGGCGTGTGAGGGAGACATCAGCTGGGCAAACACCACCTACACTCTTAAAAATGAACTTCACCTCATAGCACGCTCCTAGCCAACCACTATCTCGAATGATATCGTTATCTGCCCTGATTTGTTAAAAACGGGAGGCGTACGCCTTTTTGTGACACTTATGCGGTTCATAATTGTCACAAAAAAGGGGTACGCCTCCCGTTTTCAACGAACCAGGGCAGATAACGATATCATTTGGGATTATGGTTGGTTAGGAGCGTGCTATGAGGTGAAGTTCATTTTTAAGAGTGTAGATTCAGAAAGCCTGCGCGCTCGTCGACGTGACGTAACAATTCAGCCAATCAGGATCGTGTTTTCGACAGCCGTACCCAATCACGAACGTGCTTTCAGCGGCCGTGGCCATGGAGGAGAACCACCGTCGTCTGCGTCGTCGTCTTTCTCAGAACTGACTTTCTCGAAAGCGACTTGCACTTTTTTGCTACATATTTAGGTCTGCAAGTTCCAGGTGAGCCGCAATCATCTGCGGGTTCTTGGAATTCTCAGAACGGTGAATCGCAGTAGCAGACGCATTCTGTGTCCACACAGCGAACGAGGGAGAGGAGGCAATGGCATCTAGATAGATGGCGCTGGCTGGGCTCCCACTAATGAGGTCAAGGAAAACGCGGAAGATAAGACGCTCATCCTCCACGTGCGTGCTGCTCGTCTTGGCGCTGGTTTGCAGTGCCACACTTTCTGTCGAATATTTGCGTGTACGAGTTGTTTCACCTATGTCTGCGCCATCTTTCTCGGGGAAGATTTTGCCACAACTCCGGAGCACTCAGATTTAACTCCCGAGAAATCCAATTTTTCCAATTGATCTCCGAAATCTGCCAAGTCAACCTCATACTTTGTTATCGTTCCTATAGAAACGGAAAACACATGTCGGATTTACCCCATTGCAATGTTTTCTTTCTATTCATTCTTAGCGCCGCGACGCAACTGTGGCTATGATCGGTGTACAGATGTGGTCAGGTGGAGAGAGGACAGTAGGAAGGAGCGGGCAACAGATGGGGATAGCGTACGCCCTAGGACGGCTTCAGGGTCAACTGTGTCGACATTATCGTCAAGAAAAAACCCTTCGGAAAACCCAGAGAAAACCTCAGGCAGCGCAGACGGTGGTAGGATTCGAACCCGCAACCTCCCAGTCTTTGTATCGGGATACAGCCTCCGTACAGGAGGAGGGGGGGGGGAAGAGGGATCGCGCATCCAGGACTAGTTGCAAATAGTAAATTAGCAGTAACGTCACCGCTACCAGTACACGAAATTGAAATAATCTAGGCTGAATGTCGGAGAAAATGCAGCTTTTTGCTGAATGTGCCATGTGACATCCGTAGATTGCATTAATCAGTGGCGAATTCTACTGGGCGTCGCAGTATACGGCGAAACCATACGCACTATACATTTGTGCGAAGCGCGTCGCGTTTCACTGGTCCGTCTGTTTTGCCCTTGCCACACCCACACCACGTCCGCACCATCCTACCCACACTATAGGGACCGTGCGACACCTAAAGGGGGCGCGCTGCTCCGTCGCGACAGCGCCGCCAGTGGCGGTCTTGGAAGTATCCGACGTGATACCACGCCGCCCGTTCTATGCATTCTCAAGTGCAACCGTAGCTTGCGTGGCGACCGCCGTAATTAGAAGGGCTAATTTTCGAAGTGCAAATAATGTGGAACCTTTCTGGGGCGCGAACGAAGCGAATGGAGACAGACTGCACAGAAGCAACCACCGTATTTATAATGTATCTAACACTGCGGAAGGAGAACAGCCACTCGCGTCTGTCCGGTCAAAACGCAGTAAGTGATACGTCGAGATGATTAGTCACAAAATCCTGGCTTGCTAGCTAAAGCTACATACGTGTATTTCTCCCAACCATTTGTAATATCATGTTTTTGACTGAGTTTTGTATTCCTTTCGTCCTCTTTGCACGCACATAGCTTCGTCACTGAAATCTACATCGTGCATCCGTTTTAACCATACAAATAAATACGTGAGGTCATCCTTATTGTCTAAACTTATACTGCAGTTTTTCCAGTATCCTCAGATCCAATAATGCTAAAGAGATCCTCAAAGAAGAAATTATGAGTTTTTACCTCGGCTACCGCCGTAGGCTTGTGGCACGACAGCTGTGAAATGGTCCGTGCGTAAATACTAAAACTAAAGCTTCTGGACAACGTAGAACTTGCAATGCAATGGCCGAACGCGCGTCACAAACGCTATTCGCTGCGAGTCTAGTGCCCTCGCTGGTATTCGAAGCATAGAAATCACGAGAAATGAAACTTCGTGTTCCTAATGAAGAGTTCTTTTAGGTGCTGGCGCAGTTAGCGATGCAACAGTTCCAGTTTGGCAAAAAAAAAACAAACAAAAAAACGCCCCTCTCTTCACATGTAAACAAAGCTGGGTACCCGGCGGCTATCACGCGATGTACTTTCTCCGGAGGCCGCATCGCGGCGCCACCAGTTTGTCGCACACTCCCTATACGAGTTACTTGGCTTCTTTGTTCGCAGTGCACGTAGCAGCATGTCCACAAGAGAGGAGAGGCGACGCGCGCGACGTGGTACGGCTCGGAAGCGCCTAGCAGAAAAGAAAGCCTTCATACGCCCCCTACCGAGTGTCTCCCGTTTAACTGTAAATAGACTGACCAAAACAGCACCACCACAATGAACTTCACCACATAGCAGGCTCCTAGCCAACCATCATCCTGAATGACAACGTTCACGCCCCTGATTTGTTGAAAACGGGAGGCGGAGCCTATTCTGTGCCGTGCATAATGGCACAAAATAGGCTCCGCCTCCCGTTTTCAACAATTTTTTTTTTCATCCCGTTCTCGCCCCTGATTTTGTGCTATTTTATGCTATTATGCACGGTAAAGAATAGGCTCCGCCTCCCGTTTTCAACAATTTTTTTTTCATCCCGTTTTTTAAGAGTGCAGGGTCGGCAGGCTGGAATGGAGTTCATGTTAAAGGTACTGTAAAGCAGCAGAGGTCGAATTTAATTTTGCGTGGCTATTCGATAGTCCAAGCCATCAGTATGAAAACGGCGGTGCATTTAATTAGAAAACTGAAATTACGGGCGACACTAATACTATTCGGAAAGGATCCGTACTCTCTGCAGAGTACCGCGGCAACCACATTGCATGCGTATAACACTGGGCCCGACCTAACAATCCACCACAAAATCCGCCCCTGCAATCCACACAACGATCCACATCTGCGGATAAACAAACTTCCTGTTGTGAACGTGTCTGTCCCTTCGTGTTCCCTAGTCTCGGCTCTCGGGGTTTTACAAATACTGAACAGCTAAAATGTGGAAGCCGTTAAGGCCAGACAGTGTCGGGATTTGTTTGTGCACTGTCTGTGTCATCCTCAGAACCATTACTTTCAGTTATGTGAATCATTCTGCGATTTCTCGCCACTTGGTTCGGATGGCGCTTCCGTCGAATAGCGCTGCGTTCCTTTTTCATTTTGATTTCGCAAAAAAACACACTAAACAGGGGTTGCTGCACTCCGCGAAAAGAACAAAATCGTGACAAAATGCCGCATACATTATACATATTCGACAGTGTTGCCCGCGGCAAACGGGGTTGTTCGACACCAGGCGTCTAGCCGCTGTACTGCGCCGGATTTTTCACGACAAATTAATAATATTTAGATAGCGTTGTCGGCCGTATGGTTCCGCATATGGGATTTACAGGCAACAGAGGCTCAGGACACGTCGCCAGCGCATCTTGCTTCTCTACTGCTTTACAGTACCTTTAACTGTGACGCGAGCTGTACGTCGCGTCTGACAGACAACAGCGCCATTCGAATCTATAGACAGGGGGGGCGATCTTTGTTGCTTACTGGTCGTTGTCGTTGTGGTGGTGGTGGTGGTAGAAGGGGGGCTAGCAGGTTCCGCAGGGATGCTGGGAGGACTTGAGGAACCGCCCCCGCCATACGATACCGGGTAGTCATTGTCGTCGCTTCCTCCATTTTTGGAGTCGGAGCCATGTTCTTCACCTTAGAAAGCGGAACCGCGCAGAAACATTTCAGCCACCAACTCAACTCAAGTAAGCAACTATGGGCTTTCTGATGCTATACGTTTCACTGCCCCAGCTGCGAATGTGCTATATGAGAACAACTCGACTCATGACCTTTGCAAAATGATCTTCACTTCATATAGCACCCTCCTAGCCAACCATCATCTATTTAATGATATGCCCCGATTTGTTGAAAACGGGAGGCGTACGCCTTTTTGTGACACTTATGCTGTTCATAGTTGTCACCGAAAAGGCGTACGCCCCCAGTTTTCAACAAACCATGGCAGATAACGATATATGATTGGCTAGGAGCGTGCTATGCTGTGAAGTTCATTTTTAAGCGTGTGCTCTTGAAAACAGACATGTTTTGTACTCGGGGTATTTGTCCAGACTAATTCGTTACCTGAAGTGTATAGTTGTAACCGTATAGTGTATAGTGTAATGTCTCGCACCAACATGAAAGAAAAGTGCATCGTTTGAGCACAGGTAGGAACACAGTAGGGATGGGCCAACCGAATCCACAAATCCATGGCAGGGATTCCACGGCGAATCGATTCTTTCGTATCCACCAACCACGTTCGTGTGTTTCTTTTGAAAATCGACAAAATCAATGCCTACACTAGGAATGACATTACTTCCTCCCATTTTCAACAAGTCGTCAGTTCTCAAAAATTCATCAAAATTCTCAAATTAGTTCATCTATAGCTTTAGCGTCACGTAGAGCAGCATTTTGCAGGAATGCAAAGTGAGACCAGAAGATTTCTGTAATTTTGGTAGGATTCTGTAGTCTATGAACAACAAGTTACTTAAGTTCACTTCACCATATAGCATGCTGTGCGCCAACCATTGCCAAGAATGATGAGTTATCGCTTCTGATTCGACGAAAAAGGTGGGCGTACGCCTCTTTGTGGCAATTATCACACATCCAAATTGCCACAAAAAGGCGTACGCCCCCCTCTCTCCTCGAATCAGAATCGATAACCCTATGATTCTTTGCAATGGTTGGCGCACAGCGTGCTATGCTGTTTGTAGAACGTTGTTTTTCAAAGATTGGAGATTCGTAAGATTCCATGAATTCGTAGAACATTCCTTGGATTCGGACTCATGATTCGTCCCTTCTCTAGAACACACACTCTTAAAAATGAACTTCACCGCATAGCACACTGCTAGCCAACCATAATCTCGAATGATATCGTTATCTGCCCTGATTTGTTGAAAACGGTGGGCGTACGCCTTTTGGTGACAATTATGAACCGCATAAGTGTCACAAAAAAGGCGTACGCCTCCCGTTTTCAACAAATCAGGGCAGATAACGATATCATTCGAGATTATGATTGGCTAGGAGCGTGCTATGCGGTGAAGTTCATTTTTAAGAGTGTAGAGAGCCACAATATTTTGCAGGAGTGCAAAGTGAGACCAGAAGATTTCTGTAATTTTGGTAGGATTCTGTAGTCTATGAACAACAAGTTCACTTCACCATATAGCATGCTGTGCGCCAACCATTGCCAAGAATGATGAGTTATCGCTTCTGATTCGAAGAAAAAGGTGGGCGTACGCCTCTTTGTGGCAATTATCACATATCCAAATTGCCACAAAAAGGCGTACGCCCCCTCTCTCTCCTCGAATCAGAATCGATAACCCTATGATTCTTTGCAATGGTTGGCGCACAGCGTGCTATGCTGTTTGTAGAACGTTGTTTTTCAAAGATTGGAGATTCGTAAGATTCCATGAATTCGTATAACATTCCTTGGATTCGGATTCATGTTCAATTCTGTATTCGTCCCTTCAATAGAACAAAGAATGGTAAACAAATGCTAAGAACATAGAGAATGACATTACTCTGGAGAATCCTTCCCCCGAGATCTCTGTTTGACTTCAGCAAACGCTTTTCACGTATCCCTGTTTGCCCCTGGAAACTTCCCCCCGTCCTTTCTTCCACCGACTTCGTTACCTAATACCCCTGCCACACGTGCACTCTTCAATGATCATTGAAATCAATCGTCACTGAACACGCGCGTGGCGCCATCTAGGGTGTAACGTGTCAACCTTTCAGGCAGCCTTGGATCTAATGCTTTTTGCGACGTTGACACGTTACACACGTGGTGGCGGCACGCGCGTGTTCAATGGCCATTGAATTCAATTGTCATTGAAAACCGCCCGAGCGGCATGTTCAAAAGTTCTAACACAGCAGCGCTTCGAACATGTAAAAGACTCCCATCTCGCGTTTGATAGCGTATACATTCTTTACTTAGCTTTTGAATAATAAAAAAAAATTATTTAAAAAGCCCAACGAGACCATTGTGCCAATACACAAAACAGGTAATATGCCAATGAAGAAATGGCTAGGAAGCAAGCGAGCTGGTGAAGATGATGCATAATGGTAGAACCCCGATACTAGGAGTCCCTTCGTGTTCTCTAGTCTCGGGGTTTTACATCAGGCAGGTAATGCCGCTTGCGTCTGCAATCACAGACTGATAGCTATACTATCAGTTGTAAGCAAAAATTGAAAGGTTGCTTCATATTCGACTCATACTCGACATACTCAACTCGGTTGCTTCATGCTCGACGTCCTTCATGGCGACTCAAAACAGCACATTAAAAAATGCTTCAGAGATGGTCAAAGTTACGTTGAGAACGACGTTGCGTTACGAACGTAACTTTGACGACCTCTGAAGCAATTTTTTTATGTGCTGTTTTGAGTCGCCATGAAGAATGTTTGTGAGTAAAATGAATGGTGTCACGGGTCGGAATATATGGGATGCGCGCTGTCGAATTAACGCATTTTCGGTCGACACCCCTCACAAAAAGACTGTTGGGTGCGCTACCCCAAATCACAATACGATGTACCTGCTACGAGAAGAGAGGGCATTTCGAGACTAGCTTCTCATAAGGTACTATATTTTACAAATTAGACAACTTTGCGACACCCTCAAAGGCAAACCTTAGAATCTTCGGAACTTAGGATGCAATGCTGTCCACCACTGACAATATGCGACAAAAAATTGAATATGGCAAATAGTTAGGAATATACGCGGCGTCAAACTTCGTAGGAAGCGCAATGGTCGAGATGTCCACATCTGAATGATAATTCATTAAAAAATATCCACCAATTATTTTCAACTACTTTTAGCGCCAATTGCTTCCTAGGGACAAGGCTTTCATATTTATATGAAAGCCTTGTCCCTAGGAGGCATATTGGCGCTGGAATTTTGGTGAATATTGAACCAATATTTGCAACATTGGTCCAAGATTGTAATAATATTGGGCCATTATTGTCAATATTGGTGCAACATTGGGCCAACGTGTTGTGCTGCTTGGACCCCTCTTGTAACCTGCCGGGATGAGATTTGTTGTGGAACCGGACCACCCTGCCTGATTCGGCGTGAAATCACCCAGCAGAAAAAAGGGAGGGCGAGGATCGGGTGCAATCACGTATTTTGCCTTCAGAACCTTAGCTGTTCGCAGCCATGAGTTACTGATAATAACCGACATCGGATGTTCCGTTCTGTTTTCTTGGTTTTTCGGTCAGTTTTTACATGTTTTCGGGTGTCGGGTGTCAAAGATACTGTAATTGTGACTGAAATGGGGTGCTGTGGCCATGGGCTTTCTAATTAGCGCAAAAAAACGAGGTACACTGATGGAAACCACCTGTTTGGGCGGCAAACACCTGACTCCGAAGGTTTCTAATTTTCATCTCAAGTACATTTTTTTTAAATAATCAAGGGTCACTCTGAAGTGAGCTGAGGCAACTGTGTAATGGCTTACTGCTGTCCGAGCCAAGTACAGCCATCATAAGAATTACGGCGCCGACGAGAAGAAGGCATCCGATGGCAACGGCAGCGAGAATTTTCTGCCTGGAATGAAGATGCTAGTGATTGCGATGTCACAACATTTTACAAGGAGACGATGGCGCAGCAAATTGCTCAGTACGCGTCAAAGGCATTCGCTATATGCAGGGTGTCCCAGAAAACGTGTCACTCAATTATAATTAAGAAACTACGCCGCCTAGAATAATGCGGGACAACTTTATTTGTTCTTACTAGGTTTTTGCCACCTCCTGGGATTTGAATGTCACGTACACTCTTAGAAATGAACTTCACCACATAGCACGCTCCTAGCCAACCATCATCCCGAATGACAACGTTCTCTCCCCCGATTCGTTGAAAACGAGAGGCGGAGCCTATTTTGTGCCATTATGTTCGGCACAAAATAGGCTCCGCCTCTCGTTTTCAACAAATCGGGGGGCGAGAACGTTGTCATTCGGGGTGATGATTGGCTAGGAGCGTGCTATGTGGTGAAGTTCATTTTTAAGAGTACGTTACGTCTTTGTTTACGTGCCGTGGAGTATGGTGGCCGTCGGTTCGCTGTCCCGCTCTACGCTCGGCTGTCGGCTAAGCTCGTGTAAAAACACATTGTAGAAGCCCCGTTCAATAAAGGAAAAAAAAAATTAAATACTCACTTTCTCTCTAGAAAAAAGATAAGTAGAATTAGTGCTATGTGCTCTGCCTTGAGGGATCCTTGCACTTTGAGGGGACCTTTCAGTGGCTTTGGCAATGCACTGGGCACGCGCTCCTTGGCTAGACTAGGGATCCCTTAGGGCTGAGTGAGGATACGGCGGTATAAGTCTACGTACACTCTTAAAAATGAACTTCACCGCATAGCACGCTCCTAGCCAACCATAATCTCCTATGATATCGCTATCTGCCCTGATTTGTTGAAAACGGGAGGCGTACGCCTTTTTGTGACACTTATGCTGTTCATAATTTTCACAAAAAAGGCGTACGCCTCTCGTTTTCAACAAATCAGGGCAGATAACGATATCATTCGAGATGGTTGGCTAGGAGCGTGCTATGCGGTGAAGTTCATTTTTAAGAGTGTAAGATAAGGTACTCATCCATAAGGTGCCCTCAAAGGCATCAAGCGTGCAAAACGCCCTGTGATTTGTGCTGCTATATTCCTTCATGACACAGGATGTCCTATGGTCACATTGAATAAGTACTTTGCACCGTGCTAAGCATCAGGTGGCATACGTCGCATTTCGCCCTCGTTGTCCTAAGTTTGTTGTCGAAAGGTTCTTTCCAGGCTATTCCGAAAAAAAAGGGGAGCGCAACGCCCAGTTTCCCACTGCTTTGCTGCGTTGCGTCACAAGGTTCCCTATATAAAGCTCCCGTGCGCTAGTGCCGTGGTGTGGAGGTGTCCAAGGACAGTAGTAGGTAAATAACACTTACTCCGCTCTTCATCTCCTCCTGCACCGGTGGCATCTGTTAAATAATACGACACTGAAATAAGCTCAACGTCACGTCTCTTCGTGTACAACCAACGCCACCTAGAGGAAAGTAACCCGAATTCGTGACAATAGGCCGCCAGCGACGAAGTGCTCTCGACAATGACAATGCTTTCTCCGTATGAAATCGTCTACGATGATTAGTGGACATGTTGATTGTGCACGTGACTGCGGAGAAAGTATCTAGGTGGCGCTGGCATTGCTGACAGTGGAGGATATCCTAGGGCGCAGATATACTCTGTAGCAGATGACACAGGGGGTGTTGTCGTGCCGTACCCAATGCCGTACCCATATTTCGGCACCGCAGGACGGCCATTGTATAACATAGCACAAGAGCTGCGAGTTACTTTGTGAAGAATACTCCGTGGGGACGTTACTCCTCTGAATACACAATCACGTATCGTAATTTTAGGCGCACAACATGCACTCACGCATAACACTCACCTTCCACATTACTCGCATGCGGCATGAGTGTTAGAGACCTACAAACTCCACAATCGAAGCAGGAAACATTATACACACTTTGGCATAGTCTCCCACAGCGACCAGCACGACTGGCAGCAATGCAAGCAATACAACTCTGAGAACCATAACCTATTGTTCATGACCTGCATCTCGTTTTGTCGAGGGGCTGCCTTGCAGTTGAGAATCTGTCGGAATCTAAGAAGTTACACGAATTCAAGAACCGAGGTGCCATCACCGTGCGTGTTATACATGCCGTTTTCACCGCTTCTGGTTGAACGCCAAAACGACATCCAGTTTCACAGCAAACACGCCTTGCGCCGACCACTGTGCCGATTGATGCAATTATCGCTTCGTATGTGAGGAGAGAGAGGGTCGTATGCATTTTCTTTTGCAAATTTCAAATTGCCACAACAAGGCGTACGGCTCCCGTTTACAACAAACCAGGAAAACGAAAGGTATAATTATGCATGCCCACTGGTTCCGCGAGTCCTTAAGGCAGGGTCCCATAGCCTTGATTTGAGCAGCAGCAGCAGAGCAACAGCAGCGGAGCAGCAGAGCTGCAGCGACACGAGCGGTCCCATAGCACTGGGCGAGAGCAGCAGCGCCGCCGAGCTGCAGAAATTCCCTGCTGCTCTCGTATCCGAATTTTTGGTTGCTGTGCTGCCCTGTTGCTCTGCAGCCTGAGCAGCCGGTCTCGAAAGCCAATCACGAGGCTGGTTGGTATTGTTTTCGTTCGACGGTGATTAGGGTTAGCAGGGCGGTGAGTGACGGCAGAAGGTTTGTTTCTGGTTGTTCTGTGATTTGATTCTGAAGACCTGGATACGCTTGTGATTGCCAGTAGTTTGGAGCGAGTGTTCAATCATCGGGACTGCGTGAAGTGCGCTTTCAGGACATAATTCAGTTCATAAAGTTCAATAAAGTGTTCGACCGAACCTACGTGATACATATGTTGTGTACCAGTTGTAGTTCGCTTGTTTTCTGGAAAGTACTTCAAAACCCGTGACCTGATAACGTACAAGCAAATTACTTTCACGTCCATGCCGTGTGAAAACCAAACCGAACAAATTTCTTGAGGTCGGTATTCCAAGACCTTGCTAGGTGGTTGTAAATGAAACTGACCTTTGAAAAGGGTAGATGGAGATAGACAACGTTCAGACAACAAGAAAAGGTTCGATAGAGATAGATAATGAACCCATTCCTTGTGAAAACAGGCAGAAAGCAGTGAGTACTAGCAGAAGGGGCCTTTGTTTTCGTTAGACAGTTTTATTTCACTAAGAGCAACGTACGCATTTGACAGTCACCGTAAATCAAAATGTCGAATACTATAGTAACGAGGCAATATTTATATGACAAAATCCCGTAGAAGAATCTCCACACAACACAGCAAGGACTGTTCTGCACAGCACAGCAGTAGGACGAACCTACGTTGAATGTCATGAAACTGACTACACATCAACGAAGAGTCAGGTAATACGAGGCTCAGACCACCACCACACTCATCTCAAAGTTCACTTATGAGCTCCAAATCCACAATATATCTCTCACACAAACGCCTTTCACTTAGGATTGCGTTCCTAGGTGTGTGCACTAAAAGGCTTAGCCGCTGCGTACGCCTTCGGAATGTGCGAAATGTAAACAATGACACAGTTGCCAACACGTTTTGTGTTTCCTAAGCCGCTGCTGCCGCTAATTCAAAACGAAGCTATGGGACGCCTCCAGCAGCAGAGCAGCGGCAGCAGAAAGCTGCTCTGCTGCCATGTTGCCGTGTTGCTGCTGCCGCACCGCTGCTGCTTTGCTGCTGCTGCTCGCATAAAGCTATGGGACCCGGCCCTTACTCGCGGGTCTTCGCGGCACCGGAAGTTGTCGCGGGGACCTGTTTATGTTTACCCGAGAATGAGCACGTCAACTTGGTGCTCCAGGAACGTTCCCTCTTTCCCAGAATCACATAACAGGGTTAAAGTAACTTCCGGTGCACGTTCCCCGGTGCACCTTGCGCGCTCCTTGTCTCATGCTAGGGGAAAGCCAGTACCATGACGCATGTTCCGGTGCACGCGCGTTTGGTTGGCTTGGCTGGTGACATCACCGGCTTTCGCTATGTCTTCAGAAAGCAGACGACAGAAGCAAGCCAAATATGTTGTGCTTCTCGATGAGCTCAGAGAAACCGCTAAGCGGAGACACCGAGGGTACGTTCCCCTTAGAACCCTGGAAGAAGCGCTCGCGAGCCTGCTTAACGCGCCCAACGTCATGTACGCAAGGTCACTGGCGGTCCCATCCGGAAATGTATCGATGCACATACAGCACGCACTCGTAGGTAACATATACGGCCTATTTTTCGTAACTTTTTTCGCGTATGACCCCCCGTGCTATGCACAGAAAATTGCGAGCTTGCAGAGGTGGAATCATTCTGTTCAAGCGTCGATTTTAATGCGCCACGACGACGATGCGAATCGTGGTACAGAAGGGACGATATGGCGGCAAACATACGCGTTAATCCCAACGCTGTTCAATTCTCAAATAAGAATTTGAGAAGTTTTTTTTTTTTTTTCAAAGGCAAACGTAACTGAGGACTAGCGCACTTACCGGTGCCGGATATTCCGGACATTCCGGACACTTCAGACATCCCCGACATCGAGGACATTGCAGATTCTGGCGGAAGAAAATGAGCAATTAGCAACATATTAATTCGCCTTCCATCCTTGATCTCGCCGTGGTAGCACCGCACTATATTACATTCCACTGTAGCCTATACCAGGTACACCGTTTGATTAAAATTTCAATTGCTTTACAAAAGTGCTGCACATGATCGCGTTTCTCTCCTTTGTGTTCAAACCACGTTATTTCCTTTAAAAAAATGGGCGAGAGGAGAACTACTGTACTCTAGAAGGGAAGGTACCCTCTCCAAACATCGAAACGTATATTTCTATTAGTACTCACGTTCAGTCATTTTGCTAGAGACAGGAACTCGGCGGTGTGACAAGGTCTACACGCAAAGCAACTGAAGTCGAAAGTGGTGGATTGCACCAAGGAACACTCACACGCGCCCTCGAGCTTCCTCTTCGTCTTCTTCAACCAATCAAAAGATCCAAGCGCCTATGACCCTCATCTGGTACTGGCCAATCGCCCTTAGTGGATAACGGCCATTTCCCCGAGGATGAAGAAGAAGAAGAAAAGATCTCCCTTAGTGGCTCACGGCCATTATTGGTAGTTCTCAGTATCTCATTCATAATTGTCACAAAAAAGGCGTACGCCTCCCGTTTTCAACAAATCGGGGCAGATAACGATACCATTCGAGATAATGGTTGGCTAGGAGCGTGCTATGCGGTGAAGTTCATTTTTAAGAGTGTACACCCCACCACTACCACACAGATATGTAGTTTGTCCTTTTTGTCCTGGCCAATCTCCCTTACTGGCTCACAGCCATTACCTCATTGGTAGAAGAAGAAGAAGAAGAAGTGCCGCGAGGTCCTCTCGCGCTCCCATTCCCTCAGTCCTTGGCACTCATTCATTCGCTCAGTCATTTTCGAACAGCAGCGAGTCCTGAGTCGGTCATGTAAGTTTCGGACCTCTTGGTACATGTTTTTCGCATTGGATTTAATTGAGCTGTGTTTGGCGAGTGATAGTATCACCCTCAACAGAGACAAAATTTGTACTAATTCGCCCAACTTAATTTTTTTAAGCATTTTCTAAAGACAATCAAGACAACGATTTCCAATATGGTGGAGGGTAAGCAGTTGGTTGTATTTCTAGCATTTTTCACTATTTGCGTCACTATTTGCTAGTGTAACGATTTGCGGCTTTGGGACTAAATGAGCTGTTCAGCATCTAAGTTCAGCACACGAACTAACGACTTTAAGAATGGCGTAGCTTTTCTAACACCTTCCACAATGAACGTGGTTGGAGCGAGACAGATAAGTCCGTAGGGCAATAGGAGGCGTGCATGTGACGTCACACCATAGGTTTACCAGTGCTTTTTCACTCTTTCCGGTGAACCGGCGCAATTGCAATTTGAACCACTGCTGACTGATGTGCTTCAGTTGCGCTACGCTTAATGATGGAGTAGCAGAATACCGCGACCCCACCCTGAGTAGTGCAGTATTGGCATCAGTAAAGGTTCTTTTAGAAAAAAAGATTCGAGCACTGCAGGCCAGACGCAGAACTACTGATGGCCTTGATGATGCAATAGGGTGTATTCACATGACGACGTCCAACGAACGCGTTTGGCCGCCACGGTTGTGGTCACTCTTCGCATTTGCTCGGATGTAGTTCCGTAGCCGTGCTTATGGATTTTTTAAACAAACGGAAGTAGACATCAAATAACAGATGATTTTACTAGAAAGATGAGAAAATTACGGATGAAATGAAACAAAATATCAACGTCGTATAACGTACCAAAAACACAAATTTTATCGCTCGTTTCTTCGAGGCAATCCGCCATCTTGGATGAGGACTTTCTGACCTAACCCGAGGCAGGGTAACGCCCGCACCGCCTAGTACGTGCATGGGGTGGGCGGCGCCCCCCCCCCCCCCCGAGACACCCCAATCTGTAGAACCTAACTTAACCTAACCAAAGTGAGGTGATTTAGCCCCCTACCTTTCGCAGTTTCGAATCCGTTAGGCTTACCACTCCCGTGTTTCTCCAGCGCTACAAGTGCATCAGATGGGGTTGTTCATGTGCACATAAAATAACTTCTAGACCACAAATTCTTGTAATTCTTGTTTTTTTATGTTCGCTATATGGTCTTCTCTCACTTCAGTGCATTATTTCTCTTCTGAACACTCCGGCTAATTAGAAAAAGCCATAAGCCCATCTACGCAACTACACCCGCATTGGTAAAGGTTCTTTTAGAAAAAAAAAAAATTCGAGCACTGCAGGCCAGACGCAGAACTACTGATGGCCTTGATGATACAATAGGGTGTTTTCACATGACGTCCAACGAACGCGTTTGGCCACGATTGTCGCATTAAAAAATAGGGCAGTTTGTGATCTTTCAGTGTCGCTAGCGCGAAAACTGACCACCAGGGGGAGCAGCCTACGAGCATGCCACCTCACTGCCACGTCACTATATGACGTAGGTCAAGACTCCCTATAATGTCGGTCAGACCGAACGGCCAATAGTCTGAAAGGCTCAGTAGTAGTGGTCTGTTCCTGTTGGACACGCCTTCGTCGATTTCTAATTTATATATGCAGACCATTGTCAGCAGCATCTCTTCGAGACGTTCCAAATCCCATACGCAGAGCAATGGGATGGTGGTCCTTTAAAGCTCGGTCGGTGCATCATTTAGTTCGCTAAGAAAAGTTTCTTCCTGCAGAATCCGGTATGTCTGGGATGTCCGGGATGTCTGGGATATCTGAGCCGCCCATGATGTCCGGGATGTCCAGTCCTGGTAAGTGTCCGCGTCTTTGCACTGTGCGTGTCTCTAGTTGACATGTACAGGGTGTTTCACAAAACGTGTCATTCGGACTTTTATAAAAAAACGGGGCGATGGAAAAATACGGGGTAAACGGCATTTGTATGGCAACTAATAACTAACAAAAGTATTTCCATTTGATCTGAATTTGATTTAACTGAGCCCGAAGAAAAGCTTCAAATGGAGGCTTCAAAGTTTCGGGTATTCAACAGCGCACCAAATCAGTCGCAAAGATGCGCGGAGAGGAGGACATGCTCCTGCCCCCATGAAAGATAGAAGGTCGAAAAAAAAGGGCGGGAAAAAAGAGGCGGCATCATTTTTGTTTGCCGCTTATCAACGTATGGTGGAATGTCACCCGCCTAGTTATCGGCGGGTCTTGTGCTGCACGCCGGTCCGGCGATAAATTGTTCTAGCTTCATGGCCTCAAGGCCTCAATTTCGGAACTTTTTTGGGGCAGTTCCATTTGCAATATCTAGCGGATTTCTTGGTGAATCTGACTAAGTTCGCTACGGGCTCTCTAATTCTGTAAAACTGTAGGTTGACTGGGGAAACGAGTTCATTTAAAGAATGAAATGAAATGAAATGAAAATATTTTTGCAAGGTAGCAAATTTAGTTGCCACACAAATGCCATTTACCCCGTATTTTTCCGTCGCCCCTCTTTTTCTTATAAAGTCCGAATGGCACGTTTTGTGAAACACCCTGTATATAAGTATGACGCAACGCAACATTGCTCCCTAATTTGTCTCGATTTGTCGATTTGGACATTAGGAAACGCAACACAGCAATTTTACTTCGTCCGGCATGTCTGCACACTTGTGCTTGAACCCCGCCACCACCAGCAGGCACCACCAGCAGTGCACCAAACAATCCATCCAACCATCCACAGGGGTGATGCAAACCCGCCATTGTTGTAGCTACCCTCAAGCGGGTGCCTTTGGCAAAACTGCAATCTTGTCATGGTCGCACGTCATAGAAAACATCATTTTGAGGTCGTGTGACTTTCTCTGCATGTCGTTTTGCCGCTTACCGACGTACTTCCGTCGTCATAAAGCCAAGAGATGAACGTATTTTGCTAGTGTAAACTATGCAGTGCTTCCTCCACAACATGGTAGCCCATGTTTCCCTAGTTTAAGTACGTCGCATCAGCTCAGTGGACCTTAATTCGCGGTCGTCATCACATCTTTGGAAGTCGTCAACAGTACGAGGCCTTACGTGCAAAACTGCGCGTTTTACTGCGGGATTATCGGATAAAAATAATTACCGTGATCGAAAGACAACCGAAACATCGCGCAGAAACAACCGCAATGTTTGCAAACTGTGTGGCCGCCGATCACGGGCGCCGCCATCTTTAAGGTCACGCTTGCTGTGTCGTGCGACCAGGACCCGTCCAGGATGCATTGCGTTCTCCCAACATGCTTTAGTCTATGAAACAATACACTGGATGCCACCCCTGTGCATACATCCATCCATCACACACGAGGTGGAGAGCGGAGGGAGACTCACGTTGATGACAGAAGGCAGACGACAGAGCTCTCATTGAAGTCATCTGCTGTTGGAGAATCCGACACTATCAGGTTTTGCGGGAATCTCCTAGTGCTCGCTGACGGCACTAGTGGCATTTGGAACAAACGCACTGTTCCTTTAGATATTTGGTCACACGTTACAGGCCCGGTTGGAGGCGTGCAAAAATTGTCTATGCTCAGCACTTGCAAATGATCCCGGATCTCGCGCGGATAAAGCCAGCACCCGGGTAGTGTTAACCCGAGTTCACCTCTACTTATTTTCTCACTCACAGATGCCCCTGGTGCGGCAGATGCCGAAGAAGGTACGTGTTAATTTTAGCTGAGAATAAGAGCGACTGCCATCGCTGCTGTCCGCACGTCGCCTATGTGGGAGCCATAGGTCGGCACGTCGCTAGAAACTCGCTGGACGTCCCACCATTGTGGGATCTATCACCCGTAACAGGGGCCCGTACTCAAAAAACAATAGAACGCTTTGCCACAAAAGATATGGGGTATCCCTTCTGATTCGAGGAGATAGTGTGACGCACGCCTGTTTATGTCAATTACCCTATATCCCAATTGGCACAAAAACTCGCCCCCTTTCGCTTCGAATCAGAAGCGATATCCTGCCATTCATGGCAATGGTTGGCGCTGAGCGCTCTATGCAGTGAAGTTTCCCATCGTTCGACGACAAGTTTTTCGGAGGAATAAAAAGTCTGAAAAATGAACGGCCCCGATTTCAGAGTATTTCGGAGTAGTCATCGCAGAGACAATGCACGGAAAGAAGTGTAAATCGACGACGTCGAATCGACGAAGTGTGAATCGACGTCACCGCCGCCACGCGTTTGGCGGCGTGAAACAAGCACTGAACGCGTGGGCAAGAGAAAGGGTGGAGAGGGCGACCAACAAAAGTGGCGACGAAGAAGTGGGCGTGGCGTTGGGTACTTCAACCGCAGCGCCACTGCGCTACGGCGAATATTACATAGCACCTTCATTACAAGATCTCCTCGTTTTGACGAATGAAATACTATTTTTGGTATATTTATGGCAAGTTACAACTCAATAACTCGAATAAAATAAGCATTGCTTCTACAAAATCTTATTACTCGGCGACGAAATGTCGCTGCTCAAATGGACCGGCAAGTCGCGCCATCACCAGACGCGACAGCGACAAAATTCTGCAGCGCGTCGCTTGTTATGGGGTCCGCGCTTAAGGGTGACTGAGACAATACGATACAGCGCACGGATGTTTTACTACCCATAGCTATTGAAGTAAAAACGAGCGTATTTGCACAAATTGTGAATGGTGAAGTGGGTAGTAATGCCAAGTGGGTAGTAATGCCAACAGGTGGGACAAGTGTGTACTATCCTCCTTTTGGGCCATTCATGCGTGGACCAGCCGAAAAGTAGGTGCGGAAGAAGGGGGGAAAAGGAAACTGGAAAAACCGTAAGGCCGCCACGTGGGCCTTGGAAACATCGGAGTTTCGGTGATGTCGGCGGTGAATGACTGTCATGACTGGCCTTCACGCGTGAATTTCTACCATCTGTGTGATGCTTCTCTTACGACTCCCTTCATGCCGCTATACGATACTACTACCGATACTTACTTACTTTCGATAGCAATGTGACAAAATCTTTCACATCGATATCGCATTTCTTTGAGCCTATGTGCCCCGTCCTCAGTTCTCTTCCTCAGGCTCGAAGAAATGTCACCTTTGTGAATATAGCGTGAAAAGACGTGGACGTTCCTGTACGGTAAAAATTGTGCGTCCAGGGGACCTTAGCCACCTGTGGCGCGCGTGTGCATTTGTGATGATATAGTATCTCTCCCTCCGCAAATGATGCGACGCGATGATAATGCATTTGACCAATCGATTGACACTGACATGATTTGACATCACCACCAAAGCGACCTGGGTGGTGAATGCTGCCCAGTGTCCGTGAAGCTGCTTGAAGAGTGCTTAGGTGGCTGTGAATAAACTTGTCTGAACAAGCTCCTCTTTTTCTGTTACAGAGAGAAAGTGAGTATTAACAATATTTCACTCTATTCCGGGTACCAGGTATGTTAACGCAACGATCGTTAACATATATACACGAATTTTTTTAAACCCCACCTCGAAATATTTAGCGACACTACCCTTCCCTCTCCTCAGTGGCTGATTCCGGATAAACCACCATAAAAAAATCGCTCATCTGGTGGATGAGCGGGCTGAATGTCGGCGTTTGTCGGGTGAATGTCGGCGGGCGGCATTTGGGACAGGGCTCGGAAAATTAATTTGTAATGTAATTTAAAATTTGTAATTCAATCTTCGTTGTTAATGCGTTACTGACGACACTGCTTTCACGGAGAAATGACGCTACGTTTGCATTCCAGTTTCGCAGAAGCCTAACGAGCACGTAAATTTTACTTGAAACATGAAACTTGAAATGGGCAATGAAATGGTGTCTTTACTTCGACTTTGTTCTTCTCCTCGATCTGATCGCATGGCAAATGTGCGATTTTTTTTTGGGGGGGGGTATTTTCGTACATTTACATAGGCATAGTTCATGTAGTTCGAGTAGTTTTATTACGTTGTCCCCGCCCAAAAGCATGGTCAATTCAAAAACAGGAGGCTGGCAGGAAATATTCTTGGCTGCAGGTACAGCATGAGGTCCATTCTAAATACAGGATGTGAACATCGCAAATTGTGGAGGCGTTCGCCATAGCGGTTCAGGTATACATATGTAGCCCAGGCATTTTACAGCTGTTCGCAGAACATAGCGCTGCGAAAAAGAAAAAGAAAACTACAGTGTATTATCTACAAGAAAAACGGATCTCCACTATGCAGGATCTGATATATTTACGTACGCAAACATTTCATTTCAGGAAGAAAATTATTATTGCCCTTGTCGTGGTGTGCCTCCTTCTCATCGGCGTTTTGATTATCCTGGCATTCATCTTGAGTGGCTCGAGCAGTAAGCGAAATATACTATGATCCGGAATCACATCCTATCATTATTAATATTGTGAATTTACAAAAAAAAAATGTGCATGAAAACAGTTCTACGTACCTACGTAAAAACAGCGCAGAGGCGGGACATGAACAAGAAACAAGAGAGACATGAGAGGGGAACTGATGTTCTCAGGTTGAAACAACATAGGAAGGACAAATACATACAAAGCCTCAAATTGCCTAAGAAATTAACGATGAAAGTCATTGAAAAGGTTAGCCAGCTGTAGGGCTCGAACCCACATCTTCTGGATCTTCTTGGAAGTCGCTGGGTTCGAGTCGTACAGCTGGCTAACCTTTTCAGTGACTTCCATCTTTCAAGAAACAAGTGCACACGCAGAGCGCTGACTCAATCAAAACCGAAAAGGAGAGAACAACATGAAAGGAGGACAATAACTAATGTCTTTGTACAATATAGGTCCACTGACTGCTTGCTGACAAATCTTTCATTTGTGCTCAGTCGCGACAGTGCATGGCCAGATTGCTGCCTGTGTCGGTTTGCAGGGAGGATGAGTGTTCGCGCAGCCTGTCATTCTCAGACACCGACCTGTCTGCCCCACATATGACTTCTCGCACGTCGGAGGAAGGTCATGAATAACATTACACACATTACTGGACATTCCTCTGACGTGCGGGAAGTCATATGCGGGGCAGATACAGGTCCTGGGACGAAGAAAGTGTAGCAGACGACGCTTCGTCTGCGTCACGGAGCGGCGCGTCGTCTGCTACAAAAGGTTGCAAAATGGGAACTTATGCGCTCCAGCAACCAATAGCCCTTGTCCGAATTTCACAATGAAATTAAGTGCGAACGTGCCTCGAACCATCCCCCTATGGGGGTGCTGGGTGTGGGGGGAGGTTGTCCTTCCGACACCTTGGTTAGTGCTTGGTGTGGACAAAGCCTCTTTCCAGGTTTGCCTGCCTTATAGTAGAGCTTGGACGTATAAAGTCTGGAAAAAGAGTGTCAGCCAACGAGAGCCAACTAATAGTAGCCAAGCCAAGAGCACTTCGAATGATCTGTGCTACGTCACTGGTATTGGAACGTAGTATTCAATTCCCATTCAACTGAACTGGTATTGGTTTGCCACATTACATGGTGGGACAGCAAAGCTAAAAGTTACCGGAAGTAATCTCGACAAGGTAATCTTTATTTGGTAACCTGTGCTTCAAAAATGTACACAAAGCGGGACTCCGCGGTCAAGCCTTGTAGTACAGTCCCAACACAGTTCAAGAATTAACAGCTAGTTGTGATTAAGATTTAACAAAAAGTAAAATAGAAGTACATGGGGGGGTTACCCGACAACTAACGCACTGATAAGTGGAACACACGGGGAGTTACCCGGCAATAAACAGACTGGTAAGTTACTGGGCAGCGTTATTTGATTACTATTCCCCCTTCTCTCATTTCCCCCACTTTCTAGCTGAGAAAAGTGCAGAAGAGAATGATCCCGACGTGGATTATAATTATGATCCATCATCAGGAGGGGGTGGTGGTTCAGCCCCATCAAGCGCACCTCCACCACCTCCTACCCCAGGGGGCCCAACTCCTCCTCCCTCCCCGACCGTAACCACTACAACACGTAAGCAGCAGTTCTCTATTTGGATACTTGGAAGTGACATTTAACACGGCTGAAAACCCGTGTTTCATCTGCGAAGCTGTCAACCAGGTGTCACCATGCGAAATATTTTCGCTCTGCAGTGTATTGTCACTGCGCAAAAAGCAGAAGGTGCTCAGTGACTCCCCCCCCCCCAAAAAAAATGGCATCATGCCGAACACTAAACACCCCCTCGATACAAAATACAACATTCCCATTCATGTTTACGCGAGCAATTCGTAAATGATGACAGCAAACCGAGAACGACGCCGAAACCGCAGAAACCGAAGAGCAGAAAACCATAGGGTTAATATAGGAAGACTCTAGAGAACGTACTTGGCACTGGGGATTCTCCCGTCCCCGAGCGTTATACTGCCCGGGCGCAGCCATCCGTTGATCATGGATAGCTACAGCGGAGCAGCTCCGTTTGTTGCCAACCTGCGCAGTCACGTGGGGTAACATGGGTGGAACGGGACGATGCAGGGAACGACGTCCAGCGAAGGAAGCGAGGCAAGCCGTGTAGTTGCGTTGAGTGCGTATACGAACCTTTTTTTTTTATACGCGCAGAATTGAGTAGTGCTCTCGGAATCAACAAGGTAACCGTTGTCATATCACACGTGACTCATATTTTATCTGCGATATTACCTGCGATAATACCAACCATTTGCTTTCCACGGACACGGCTGAAGATATTTACCGTTTATGACGTCTTGAAGTGGCGTTTGTATGCCTTGCGAGCGAAATCTATAAGTAACCCGTCGTAACGAATGTGATGAGTAATCTGCGTGCTGCTCTGCCATCCAACCGAGACCGGAAGCCAAACGAAACCACGCGCCATTCCATGCTATGGTCTGTAGAGTTTCGTGATAAAGTGGTCGAACAAACGAACGACAGCACACAAGCAAGTGATGTAGTGGGATAATATTGCTGCTTATTTTCTTAATAAATACATAGCACATGGACAGCAAGTGATGAATTTTGGAAAACGTCACCTGAAGTTTAGCGGAATGAAGTAGCCAACGGAAGGCAACGCCTTCCATGACTAACGGATGGCAGCTCCCTTTTGTCACGCTTCCTTGACAAGAGTCCCTCCCCCCTGCAGAACACACCATGACGTCACCCAGCATTGTCGTCTGCTTCGCAACCTGCATTCTCCCATGCCGGATGATTTCAATAGTATGTTGCTTTCAGTGCCCTCCCTCTTTACCGAGGCGAAGCCCTCGCATGTTCCTAACACCCCAAACGTTACGGGTACAGTCCACCGCATAGCACACTCTTAAAAATGAACTTCACCGCATAGCATGCCTACCATCATGGTGTTTGTGTTTGTTTATGTGTCTTCCCCAAACTGCCCTGATTTGTTGAAAACGGGAGGCGTGCGCCTTTTTTGTGACACTTACGCTGTTCATAATTGTCCCAAAAAAGAGTACACCTCCCGTTTTCAACAAATCGGGGCAGATAACGATATCGTGCGAGATGATGGTTGGCTAGGAGCGTGCTATGCGGTGAAGTTCATTTCTAAGAGTGCACGCTCCTAGCCAATCTGCCCTCATTTGTTGAAAACGGGAGGCGTACGCCTTTTTGTGTGACAATTATGAACAGCACAAGTGTCACAAAAGAGGCGCACGCCTCCCGTTTTCAACAAATCTGGCCAGATAACCGTATCAGCCGAGATGATGTTTGGCTAGGAGCGTGCTATGCGATGAAGTTCATTTTTAAGAGCGTTTGTGATGCTTGCGTTGCGGAGTCCGCCAATCACGGCAACGGCGGTTGGTTGATATCTCGACGAGCTTCTGCGATTGGCTCGCGCAAAGGAACGTCGGTCAATGATTGGCCGGTGCGCGGTGACATCGCAGGTGACTTGATCGGGCCGCCGCTCGCCGAACGCAAAACCCTGCTGGGTGTTCACGGACAACTCTCACAATATGTCCTCTTAGTTAATGAGGCAACGCCGTCGTGTTACCTCACAGCTCGAATTCGGTGAGACGAGGGTTACAAATGTGTCCTTTTATAGACATTCCGCACAACTTCATCATGTGCACCGTTGGAGCGACTTTCCGGTATGACGACAGGTACCAGTCCGCGAAATGTGATTACTTCATCTTCGACAGCATCTTTCCAACGAATAGCGGATTCATTGGGTCGGAGGATCAACATGCCTGGAATGCTTTCAAACATGTGAGTTTGAATTGGTCGCTGCAATTTCCGTGCTGCAAGACAAATGTGGTCCACTGACGCCGCGAGTGAGAACATTATACCACCGGGTGTAATCATTTACCACCCAAGAACTTCACCGCATAGCACGCTCTGTGCCAACCATTGACGTGAATGATAGGGGTATCACTTGATTTGAAGGGAGGGGGCGTACGCCTTTTTGCGTCAATTTGGATATATGATAATCGACACAAACGGGTATAAACGTACCTTGTACAATCTTAAAAATCACTGGATAGCACGCTGCTAGCCAACCATCATCTCGAATGATATCCTTAGCTGCCCTGATTTTTTGAAATCGGGAGGCGTACGCCTTTTCTGTGACAATTATGAACAGCATAAGTGTCACAAAAATGGCGTACGACTCCTGTTTTCAACAAAGCACGGCAGATAACGACAGGGGGTTGGCTAGCAGTGTGCTATGCAGTGAAGTTCATTTTTAAGAGTGTACAAAGGTATGTTGAAACCCGTTCAAGTATCTTGTTATACCCTGAGCTGCAGCGTAACGTTTACCCGAAGTGATCTATACCTTGCATGTGACATTACACGTGGGTAGATGGTGGTGATGGTACATTCTTTATACCTCATATACCGGGTGTTTCAGTTAAATCCCCGGGCTAAATAATTCGCGAACGGGTGCACCAATCCACGAACTGTCCGAGTCCGTTTACGTATTTTTGTCGCGGCTGGTCGCGGCGCAGCGCAAAAGGACGCTCTTTCACTCCCTTATCCATCAATAAATTACGTCCTTACATTAATGAATTACACCAATGAATTACACCAATGAAATACGCCCTTTTGCGCTTCGCCGCGACCAGCCGCGACAAAAATACGTAAACCGAAACCAATTAATTACTGCAACAAATGACCCGCTTCGGTGGCAGATTTTTCTCTAAAAGGTGTCCACTGAAGGTCCCAAAAGGGGTAGTACCCATTTTAATGCCGACAGCGCCCTGCTTTAGAAGATACGCTTTTTGACGAAACTCATTTGCATTTTTATTGCGCAATAATGAGCGCCTCCCACTCATTCACACGGTGTGCAGCTTGTAGGTGGTATCGGACAGATACTTAAGTTCGTGGATTGGTGCACCCGTTTGCGAATTATTTAGCCCGGGGATTTAAATGAAACACCCGGTATACATTTCCAACTTACAGCGTAGAAACAGTTGAAAGTGTTGTTGTTGTCAGAACAAATGTAAAAGAGAGACAACATGATGCTGAGTTCCTTTCTACTGCAACAATGTATTCAACGGACCGTTCGAAAATGTGGGAACGAAAATATCGAAAGAGTTGGGGTACAGGTACAGAACGCACAGCACGCTGTGCGTAAAGATTGATCGGGTTATCGCTTCTGATTCGAGGAGAGAGAGAGGTGTACGCCTTTTTGTGGCAATTATGTATCATAATTGATGCAAAAAGGCGTGCGCCCTCTTTTCGAATCGAAAGCGACAACCCTACCAACACATATCGTTATCTGTCCTGATTTGTTGAAAATGGGAAGCGTACGCCTGTACACTTATACTGTTCATAATTGTCACAAAGAAGGCGTACGCCTCCCGCTTTCAACAAATCAGGACTGATAACGATATCATTCAAGGTGATGGTTGGCTAGGAGCGCGCTATGGAGTGAAGATCATCTCTAAGAGTGCGGCGCGAGTACAGCTCCTTGCACCGCAGGTAATCTGGCCCTCTGGTACGTCTGTAGTACACGAGGTCTTAACACGTACCTCTTTTTGGTGTTAGTAGCTAACGAATGGTTGCAAATACTACTTTCAGATGACGTGGACAGGAAATCCAAAACCGGAGTTTGGCGTTTCTTTTCCGGGAAAATATATCGACGACTTGACCGATCAAATTTTTGGGAAATCCGCCGAAGATTTGAACGATCTCTTGGCGAAAGGGTATCGATCGTTCGGCGTTCTTAACTGCTTCGGAACTGCGACCCTACTTTCCCGTCCGAACGGAGGTCCGTTCGGAACCCTCTTTGCTGTAAGTAAATCGTGTCACGTAAACAACGAAACGCATTGGCCAAAAAGAGTCTCACCATCATTGTAAACAACTTGACCCATGCGCATTGCATTGCGCCAGTGCATTCTCGAGTACGTCGTTAAAAACACATATGCGCTCATTGCCAACCATCATTCCGAATGGTATCATTGAAAATGGGAGGAGGCGCCTATCTGGGACACATTATCTTGGCCCAGATAGGCACCTCCCCAACAAATCGGGACATGGGATGGGATTATTCGGGATGATGGGTTGGCTAGGAGCGTGCTATGGGGTGAAGTTCTGTTTACAACAGCAAACCAGTGATTAAAGGAGCCTACATTTTTCAGAAAATATTCAACTCTATGACAGCATCGCAAAGGAAGGCTGGCCTTAAAACCTTCTTCGTTGGGCTGCACCTGTCTGCAGGATCAACTGCTCAGAGTTCTGCACTGATGCGGTCCGCGGCCAATATCAAGTAAGCAGTTTCCTACTAGATCTTCGTCGTATACTGCGCCCACCAGTGCTTGCCGCCGATTCCCTCGCAGGAGATGCTAGGACGTTTTGTTTTCGCGTTTGTATTCGCGGGCAGCTGCTCCTTTCAAAGTCTGACATCGACGGGTTCTCAAGAACCGCGTTCGACGCTCTTTGAAGCGCTGCGTGACGCCAAATACCAATTGGCCAATTGAACTGAATTGATTGAAGATATGTGGCCTCGCTTGCCAAGCCTTGCCACTTACTACAGCCTGCCTGCCTGTTCACATAAAAACGCCACAGTGGTCGGGTCTGGATTAATTTTGACATCACGTGGATTTAATGTCGCTCGCGAAAGGACCTGAGCAACTTGCCACCCTTCCACAAAGCACAAAGTTGCCACCGTCCTCGGTGAGGGTTTGAATCCGCTATCTTGGGATCAGGAGGACTCGCAACTGACTGCGCCAGCGGGACGTCACTGAAAAGGTTAGCCAGCTAGAGGATTCGAACCCACACATCTTCTGCATCTGAACACCGATCCAGGGCTCTACCGATTGAGCTAAGCTAACGGTTAGGTTTCCGTTAGGTTCGACTCCGGTTCAGCTCAAAGATGTCGCTAGCAATTACGGTTCAGTTCCAGCTAAAAATGGCGGCGAATTCCGGTTTCGGTTCGGTTCGACGCTCCGACTGGAAGGCAGTGCAACAACATATTACGTCACAACTGCGCTTCGCAACACCGCCATCTGGGAATCGCACACCTTGCTCTATAATTTTGCTCTATATCTCTTTGCAGCCATCTGAACTTGCTCATTCTTCAGACCCATATCACTCCCCTGCCTGCAGTGACTTCGAGCCCCTGCTTCATCTACCCTACTGCCTCTTGGTCGCAAACTCCCATCAAGAACAGCTCCTATTCTTCAGTTGTAAGCGATTATAAGTCATTCGCTCTCGATTATAAGTTCTTGGACGAACAGATGGACTTATTGAAATGAACGTGATAGTGCAGACCAGGCTTGATAACGTAATCTCGTTTCTGTATGGAGATAATACATTGTGGAAGGACATTCCTCGTGTAAGGGCAGAGAAAGTTCAAGGAATAGTGTGCCACCCGTTTTGTAAGTACTGCCCGCTGCTATGAACGTGTTCGAACTGATCATTGCTCTTAATCGGCGATTCAGTACCCCTTATTACCTTACCCCTATACCCCTACCCCCCCTACCCCTATAGAGCTAGGCGAACGTAGTTACCGAATGTAGTTACCAAGATGCAATGCCATCCACAGGTAATCCGCGGTAGGGGTGCGAAGTCCCGGGAAAAGAGGCGACGAAATTAAAAATTTAAAAAAAGTTTCGTGCCTTTGACGCGTTCAAACCCACCAACAGTGCTTTTGGTGCCTCTTATCCGCCAACCACCAACGACTTGGTGCTCCCTCTGGCCGCTCCAAGCGATCGCCATCGCGCGGAGTTCTGGTCGGAGTGGACGGGTTGTTCTAATTAACTATCGCTGAGTGGACAGCAGTCTCATGGGATGCATTTATGCCCAGAGGATGAACACTACAAAAGCTTCTAGCTCATTGTATGCTGTAGCTTGGCCGATTCGATTCAGCAGTAACCACATTTGTTCCCAGTTTCTCCAAGTTTCCGGAAATTTTGCGTCTCTAATCCGCGGATCTTGAACCAAACTACGTCAGGATGTAACGGGCAACGCCGCATAACTAGCCGATGAGAACAAGCGCTGTCCTCGCGGAAATATATGAAACATATGGCGGGGTTTGCATTGTGTAAGCGTGCTATCTTGACGGTTCATCCGTGAGACGATGCGCAATCCGCTACTGCAGTAACGTGTCCACTATTTCGAATTGGTTCAAGGGGCGTCGTAAAACTGACGCGTTGTAAAGCATCGCAGGGCGGGCCATGACCAGTTGGAACACCACAGTAACTTCCAATGAAGTAAGGTACGTTCGATGAGGCCTGCACTCCCTAAACCAGATCGAGCGCTGCAGGGCCAGTTCTGAACTAGCGCAGCACCAGGCCAGCTCTAGTTCAACGGTGCAACACTAGTGCCGCCGCGAGACGAATATCGAAGTGCAGCGCTAGTGTAGGCCTTCTCCTCTCCGCGAGTCTTAACACCGCTACGGACATTTGAATCACATGTGCATTGCTGCATTTTAATTTCGAACGCAAGGAACTGTGGAACAGCCATGGAACTTGCGGATTCTGAGAGCGAGGACGAAGAATTCGACGACCTGGTAACCGTGATAGCGGTCTTCTGCGAACTGACAGGAACCGTGTACCAATGTACACCGAAACCGTACTGAATCGTTATTTCGACCTTGAATTCAAACGACTCTTCCGGCTTTCTCCAGATACGTTCGAGAATTTACATTAACTATTATTTGCCTTGTGTCGTCCGCTGCCATTGCCGCCATTACGCTGCATTACCGTTGAGCTGACCCATGCGGGAGTTTCCTTGCACTAAGGCTACACTTGGGCATGCACTGGTTTGAAACAAACGAGTGCAGGGGGCGCTCGGGCAGCACTGGCGCGTACAGCACCACCTGAACTAGTTCAGGCAGTGCAGGCCTAATCGAACATACCTGTTTCGCTTTCGCAATTATCTTATCATTATCATCCATGTGCTTCTGAGCAACTTGTGACCGGATGACAACACTTTCAGCAACGGGCTGCACAGATGTTCTCTGCTGCATCCAGCACCGATCTATACTTTGGGATTTCCTTCTCGCTGCGTGCCAACTTCTATCAGCTTTCGTCGACGGCGACGTCGACGTCGGCAGGGTACACACGACCTTGCCTGTCTAGCATCTCTGGAGACTTCAAAACCGCATGCAATCAAATAAGAAATTACTTCGCCCTCCCCGAGAGCACTGACTGTACACATGGAGCATTCGATACTACGAGGAAATACTCCCACACGTATACTGCGCAGCCGTGCATGAACACACTAGTAAGTAACGAACCTACTGTGGCTATGTAGAGACAGCAGAAAAAGGAGCCTGTCAGTCTTGAGAGTAGCGAGTTATCTGCTCTCCGCAGTAGTATAGTTACTAGACTTACTTGACCATTTATTTACTTACTGCATTTATTGGAATATTTTTCACACGTCTGTTCCACACGGCTTCAAATGCCTCGCCGTTTGCCCCCCCCACCCCCCCAAGGAGGAATTCCTCGAGTTTTGTCAGTGGGAAATGCGGGAAACATGTAGGCTGACGCAATGGCCGACCGACCTGCCGGGATGCAATTCTTGGTTTCTACCAAGATGGCAGAGCACTGGTGATGCACTACGTTTGAACTGTGCAACACAGTGCAACACACAGAAGCACTCCCCTAGCCGTACACACAGAAAAATAACGATTCTTCGAGAACGAAAGGATGGCTAAGGATATCCTGGCGTCCGACTTCCACGGTGAAAAATACGGACAAGCCGAAGAACTGTGGTAGAAATGCCCTTTGGACCCACCAGAGGCAGCAACAGTTAATCCCCCACCATTCCCCCACCGTAGATGCACCCGTGTGCTTCGGAATACATAACGTCAAATACTGTCAAATACGGTCCGTAGCGGGCGCTGTGGTTACTCCTGTGGTTATCATGCTGACATCATTGCAATGTTTTTCTTTTGTATTGCTACTAAAGAAAGGGAACACCTTTCACGTCACGAGTCGACAGGGGCCTTGGTGAATGCGCATGTTATTTTACATTCTACTACAGAAACCTATTTGCGTAAAAGTGTAGGTAATTCCCCCTTGACAACACAATTTATGGTAACTTCAGTGTAGTAGCTGGTTACATGATAGCTTGTTGCTATTTTCGCAGTGTAACCTAGTGCGAGAGGTCGCACTGTGATCGCAAGCGCCAGACGCAGGTGTTGTCACGAATAGCATTGAGTGTTCGAGAACTGCATGAATCTATGGCGGTGAACCAGTTCTGTTCCCTTAGCGGTCCAATCTTGCGCAGTGTTCTGCTTCTAAAGAACGATGGCTTTCCTCTTTTTCAGTACAATAAGACCAGTCAAGAAGTGCAATACAGTCCGAGGCTTGGCGTTCTGCTAGTTGACGTCAATATGGACAACGTCGAATGTCAACACTGGTCAGGGTGGCAGAGACTACAGAGAGTTAAAATAATGAGCGACCTCCTCCTCGGTTTACGTAGAGCGAACCCCTGAGAGATTGCGCTGGAGGTGTCAACAGCGAGATTTAAATGGCTCACTTGATCAATAAAAGATGGTTGCCGTATCATCTTGTCCCACTTTCAATTACGGCAGTCAGCTCTTTCAGGTTCCTTAATGCCCCATTTTTTTACGGACAGCCTGCAGGCACTAAAGCAGAGGACTCCAAACCCACCAAACAAAGAAACACGTTTGAAAACACCTAGGGTCACTCAATCTAGCAGTATTAACCTTACAGGGGCCTGTTGAGAGGCTGCGATCAGCCGTTGGTCAGAGAAGGCATTTACTTTCTGTATCTTGGTGGCGTCCACTCTGTCCCTCGTACTAAACGGTCTAAACGGCCTCGTATAGGCGGCGCATAGGTGTCGCTGAACGTCCTCCTCCTCACTTCCTCCTCGCTTGAGAATCCATTAATCAAGAGCGCAATCTTTCGAAAAGGGAGAGCTGGAACTGCCGCGACCATGGGCTTCAATTCTGCACCGCACAGCCTTCCCTTCACAGCCTTATACCTTCGCAAAGTCATCTCTCTCTCACTGTATAATGGACGATGACATCCACTGCTATGTAATCGTGGCGGTTCTGTGAGGCTTAGCGCTGATGAGTGTCATTGAGAAGTGAATGCACCACGGACCATGAAACGACTCTCGCGAATTTCGAGTACTTTGCCGTAAACGGCTCGCGTGATCTCTCCCTATCATACACACCGACTTTTAACAGTATTCAGTCCACCAGGGGCACAGTTACCATACAAAAATAGCGAGCCATGACCGCTGGATACATCCGCTTCGAAGCTGGCTTACGTCATCGTCGTCCAGTTCTCTCAACCAATTGTGGACGACCGGGAGCGCACACCCGGCAGGACCACCTGGGTGCGTGGTTTGGACGATGACGAACGTCGTATGCCTGCCGTATCAGTAGAGATATGACGAAACGCAAATTGTCAGCGATGGAGGAAGAGATTATGCGACGCACACAGTGGTATCATCTTGTCCCGCTTTCAATTGCGGTGCAGACAAGCGAACGCACGCAAGCGAACTCTGCTGCAAACACCCAGCGTCACTAAAATCTAGCAGTAATGATTGGCAAAGGGCGCCGTTGGCCTACCCTCCAAGGTCTGCACATAACAGCCACTGTTCCATATTATTGTGCACGTTACAGGCAGAAGTGCTGCGACCGTGTTGTGATCATCTGGCCCTGGTGCTACATACAGGGTGTCCCAGAACGCGTGTCATTGAAATATAATAAAAAAACTACGCCACCTAGAATCATGCGGTCAACAGCATTTGTTCTTATTAGTCTTTTGCCTACCTTCTAATGTGAATGTCATGTACTCCAAGTTTAATTATGTAAATATTTGCGAACTGAACTGAAATTTCAAGTAAAGGTCCCTTTTTTACCCCACCAATATGAAAAGCGTGCCGAATTCACTCAAATTCATGATAATTCGCAGTGATATTCACGAGCTATCCCATCGAAAAAAATAGCCGAATATCATGCTCTTTGGAGCACCGGACCATAGCGCGCGATGACTTTTTGAGCGCAATCGCTCTCAGTGCGACGAAAGGAGGTTCCGAAGCCAGCCCACAGAGTGATAGTAGAAAAAGTAAGAGTTCCTAAAATTGGGAGAGGGAGAGCATTATCCCAGCGAAAGTCGGACGTGATAAGCCGTGCCTGTTTCATCTCTTTCTGCGATGTCGGGGAGGGCTGGGTTTCCAAACTCCTTTCGTCCGGCTGACAAAGATTGCGCTGAAAAATTCATCGTGCGCTATTCTGTGCGACCTCCGTAGAGCATGATGTTCGGCCATTTTTTTCGATGGGATAGCTCCTGAATATCCCTGTCAATTATCATTAATTTGACTAAATTGGAAACGCTCTTCACATTGGTGGGGTAAAAAAGTGACCTTTACTAGGCAAATTTCCGACTTAAGCTCGCAAAAATTTACATAATTAAACTTACGTTACACGACATTCACATGAGGAGGTGGCAAAAACCCAGTAAGAACAAATGCCATGGACAGCATGACTCTAGGTGGTGTAGTTTTTTCATTATAATTCAATTACACGTTTTCTGGGACACCCTGTATGTGGCTATGTTACTTCATTCATTCCGACATTCACGGGCTACACCCGGTGTGTCATTCTTGGCTCGACTGTTTGCGGATGGAATCCTCAGCTGTTCCTTTTACCGCGACCATCGTACTGTCACGGAAGATCTCATGTCATGTTTCGAGTCTCTGGTTTCAGACCTACATTGCCCCATCCCCCAGTTCCGAAGTTGCGGTTTGACTTCACGTGCAAATACAGACTCTGAGAACGAAGAAAATAGGGCCACAATACATCTGTGCTGCCTTTTGGACTCTACAGTATTACGGTTTCGAATGCTAAAAAAAAAAGAGAATGCACAAGAAGCACAAAGCGGAAAAGAAAGAAAACTGTACCGGAAATGACTTCGCACTCGTGGCCTGCACTGCGCTGGGGTCTTAACACAGGAGGAATCAGGGCAGCATTTCTGAAAAAAAAAAATGCTTCTAGCTCTTCTTGTCACCTCATGCCTCATTTGTCAATGTCTTGCATGTGTGCCATAGTGTAACTCATTCTGTGTGCAGTGTCATCGTCACAGCCAACAAGAAAATGTTTGCAAGACCACCATCTGTCATTGCCTATACCTCGTCCAATCGCTGGTCAACTTCGTTTGATGCAAAGCATTAATTGCAGTATGCGTTTCAGACTACCAGTTCAAAGATGGATCCATAAAATGTGGCTTTGTCTGAAAGACAGTCCAGAGCTTATTGTAAATATCGCTTGTACAGTGTTATGGTCTGTAACACTTAGGGCTGTTGAAGATGACCTACATTAAACTACAATTGATTTTCTTCCTCCTCATTCCAAACGCCCTCTCCATCTTCACTTGTTTCTTGCACTGCCCTCATCCAAGAAACAATCCTGCAGACGCCCATGATGACAACTTGGTCCCACGATGTGCCAATCAAATCAACCGTTCAAAAAATGTCAGTCAGGTAGGCTGTACTGATAAGAGCGATAGGGAGAACCTTACATGATTCTGCATGAGGACACCATCGGCAGGGGGCCAGTGGAGACAAGCTGTGGTCAGCTGCTGTGCTGGCAATGTCTTGCTGCGGCAGTTGGCTGACCATGACCTAGTAGTATAACAGTAGGTCAGGTGGCTGACTCGTCACAGAAGGCATTTACTTTCGGCATCTTGGTGGCGTCTACTCTATCTGGTGCACCTACTAAACGGCATGTTCCTATACGCGGCTCGTAGGTGACGCTGAACGTTATTTTCCTGGCATCTTGCTCCTTGCGTGCACTTTTCAAGAGCGCTACTTTTTCACAGCATATAAACGTGTACTGCGTGGAGTCTATGAGCCTTTGCAAGTCATCACTGTCTCTGTAATGGACTACTGCCACAAACTTAATGGTCTGCGAGGAAGAAATATCGTTGTGAGCATGCTCAGTTAGTGCAGCGGGCAACCCATTCATAGGTTATGCCACAAAAATGTTACTGAGAAGTGGATACCTTTCAGCAGTATAGTAAAGTCTATGTTCCTAAGAAAAGGGCATTGTCACTTGCAGGGTCGCATTCTTCAGCGACCCTTTGCTCGAACCTATCCTCAGTCTATCATCTAAACCTGTCTATACTTAGCTGACCTAGACCTAGCCGAGGAAATCGCTTGTGCTCTACTGGAGTACTACGCAGTAGTGCTGGCGTTTTCTTGAAGTGAAACAGGTAATGCCCTGAACTGCTGGGTCAAAAGCACCCACAGATATAGTTTACATATTAGGAGCCAGCCTATGAGGTCTTCCACCAATTGTGAGAAGTAGCCAAGCACCCCAGATTAATAAGAACACATACTGAAATTCTAGACCAATGAGTGGAATAGACCAATATGTGGTCGGGGTGGTCTCTGACATCTTGGGTCAGTGTAGCCAATCAGCAGAAAGAGATGCCAGAAAATGCATGCGATTGGTGTGAAGGTCAGCGGTCAAGTAGGCGCAGCCATTGCGTGGAATAAACCAATCTGTCATACTGCAGATTAAGTAGTGCTGAGTAACTAGTGCCTGAATAAGTAGTGGTAAGTAGCACCACAAGGATAGTAGCTACACTATAAGGTGGTGCACGTGAAAGAGAATGTGGGCAGAATGTTCATCCTGGGCTGACTTCTAGGGGAACAAGGACAAGGCAGTGGTGATCAGTGGGTGGTGAACAAAGACAAATATGCACGGCTGGCGCACCATAGACCAAACAGCGTGAAGGGGCAGGTCTATGACGTAGCTGGAACCAGCTAATGGTATGGAGTTTGCTTGAACTGGATACAACTAGCTTGCACAAGATTAGAAAAAGTGGTTATGTCTTGTGCTAGATCTCTACTACTAGCTTGCACAAGATTAGAAAAAGTGGTTATGTCTGGTGCTAGATCTCTACTACTAGCTTGCACAAGATTAGAAAAAGCGGTTATGTCTTGTGCTAGATCTCTACTACTAGCTTACACAAGATTAGAAAAAGTGGCTATGTCTGGTGCTAGATCTCTACTACTAGCTTGCACAAGATTAGAAAAAGTGGTTATGTCTTGTGCTAGATCTCTACTACTAGCGTGCACAAGATTAGAAAAAGTGGTTATGTCTTGTGCTAGATCTCTACTACTGCAAACGTATGGCCGCGTTGGGCCCATCTATAGTTCAGTGCTGCTAGGTTAAATTGTGTGTATTATGGGAAATTAGTAATTGACTGAGAGGTGTAGATATTAAGCTACCATTTAGTACAGATACTTTAACATCGCATTTTGATTTGATGAAAATAACATGCGTTAACAGACGTTAGAAGCCTGCCTAGCTCTACCTTTAAAATACCTCCAATATCTCCGCGCAGGAGTACACCCAACCCGACAGTGTGCACACTGTCGAAACTGTACAGTACTTCTTGCTCCAGTGTCCCTTTAATGACCACTTTGTCAGACCACTCCACCAGACCCCTCTAACCCTGCTGGGAAGCACTGTATCGTTACCGTCAGTACTATCTTTCGGGGCGACACATAATGGGAGGTAGCGCAGTGTGCTGCATTCTGTATTTTATATGTATATCAATCACTCTGTTTTTAGCTTTTTCGAAAGAGCACAAGTGTGTCTTTTCCGATACTTAGAACTAGTGCTTTTAGATGTCACGAGCACTGGCTAATCTCCGATTTCGGGACGACGAGAAAGAAGGTGGTGTCTGCAAGAACAAAGAAGTGGCTCATGGCCATTATCTCATTGGCAGAAGAAGAAGAAGAAGAAGAAGAAGGATCACTGGCGAATCTCCCTTTGGGGATCAAGGCCAATGGACGAGGAAGAAGAAGAAGAAGCATTCCTCCTGTCATTTTGGAACAACAATGGTCATGTGAGTTTCTGACCTGTTATTTGAGCCCTTGCATTTGGTTTGCTGTGTGTGGCATGTGATCGTAGGACCTTATGAGAGGCACCCGTAGAGATAAAATGTCTACTAACTCGCCCAATTGAATTTGTACTTCCAGCATTTTAAACGATAGCCAAGATGGTGTTGGAATTATATTTCTAGCATTTTTGTTATTGAACTTTTTTACAAAGTTCAGCAAATCACCTAACGCCTTGTTGGCCGGCGCCGTTTTTCTCACGCCACCTGTGAAGAACATGGTTGGAGCAAGACAGATCATGATGTGGAAGTGTGGGGCAATACGGCTAAGCGATAGCAATAGGCGACTACAATTTCAACCAATGCTGACTGATTTCGTTCTGTTGCGCTTAATGTTGCAGTAGCGGAATGCCATTGCTCCAATGGAAAAATAGTGGAGTACTTGCAGTAAAATTCTTGTAGGAAAGTCCGAGCACTGCAGTGGTAGTCCACGTCACAGCTGTTGGGACCAGACATAGAACTACGTGTGTCCTTGATGATAATGTCGCGGTAAGCGCGGGCTATCACCTCTACCTAAAAGGTTTATCTAGAAGGTTCTGTAGCAGATTTCTGTTTCTCTACGACACGCTTACTTTGATTTCCCATTCGTGCAGACTTTGTCAGAAAACTCGCCGCACTATTTCTTCGCCAACGCGGACCATATGAAATATCATTTCCTTTGCTGCGACACGTGATACCTGATGACGTTCGTGCCCACAATTATGAGTCGCTTGCACTACTCTTACATTACCGGCCTCACCGGTCGAGACACACCACACATACCACAACGAAGGATTGCATTGTACGTTAGAATTTACCACAAAAGTGCTCCTTTAAGGCTTGGTGCGTGTGGCGTTAAGGGTTCGAGAAAGGTGTCGCTAATTTCCTCCTGCAGAGTCTGTGATGTCACCCATGGTATCCGAGGAGCCAGAGGAACCCGAAGCGTCCGAAGTGCCAGAGGTGCGTGAGGTGTCCGGAGATGGTAAGTTACTGCACCCTAGCCATTTCATGAACCATGAAGTAAGTTTACTCTCAAGAGTCCTACTGAATTTGTGTCATTGCACCCTGCGTGTCTCGCACAGTATTCTACTAAAATACTGTGCCTCTATGTAATGCGGAAGTATCATGACTTTAAGCGTCTGGCAGCACTGCATCTCCAATTTGTATCGTCAACACAGCAGTTTTCCAACGTGAGAAGGAGAGCGGAGACGCACACTGTTGCCAGAAGGCAGACGCCACAGCTGTACTGTTGGAGACCCCGAAACTGTAAGGTCTCTAGAGAATCTGGAGAATAGAAGTAGAATCTAGAGGTAGAATCTCCTAATGCTCACTGACGGCATTTCTGGCACCTAGCCTTTAGCCGAGGCTGAAACAAACTGCAGCACTTGGAAAATGTTCGCAATGTCTAGACAGAATGTCATTATTTTTTAGGTGCGCAACAAGTGTCTATGCTCAGAACGTTTGTCACATAGCACTTGCAAGCATGGTGATGATTCGTGATGATCCGGGATCATGATCGGGGGTCTCGCGAGCGGCACTATGGTGTGGATAGTGTTAATGTGAGTTCACCTCTATTTTCTTACTGACAGATGGCGCCGGCGCAGGAGGAGGAGACGACGAAGGTACGTGCTAGTTCACTCATTAATTCTAATCCAGAATAAAATGAGGGATTGCTATCGCTGCTGTCAACTTAGACAAGACGACAGCTTGCAAAATATCAGCATGCCACATGTCATAGCCACAGGCTGGCACTTCACTAGAAATTCATTCGTCACGTTATGGCATAATGTCTATCACACCAAACCTATCAACCACCTTGAAAGCCCATCGTAGAACGTTTGCTTCAAAACCTGTACCCAAAAAACCTTTATGCTTCTGTGATATTGATGGTGAACGACTGCCATATGATCGCTTTCACAGTGAATTAGCCACCATCTGTGTGATGCTTCTGTTATGACACTCTTCATGATACGATACTACTGCGAAACTGGTCTCGATAGCAATGTGGGGACATCTTGTAATGCTCTAAAGGTTGGTGAATGTTCTACTCTGCAAGCTAAAGGAAATATCACCTTGGTGAATGTAGTGTTGAAAGGCGTGGCTAAGCGATTTAGGCCACATCCATTGGGGGAGCAACACCTCTGCAAATGGACGCATTTGTGAGTGCCAAAAGATGGGCTTGGGACGTTGACGTGATGACACGCCAGCGCTTCAAGCGTCCGGGGTAGTGAACGCATGCCCCGTGTCCTTGTAGCTGCATGAGGAGTGTACAAGTGGCTCTGCATGAACTTGAACTAACGCTTCTTTTTCTCTTACGTTTAGAGAGAAAGTGAGTATTTCAATATTTCATGCTTTTCTGGGTACCTTGTAGGCCAGGTTGAAGGCGCGTTGACATATACATGCAGTGATTTTTCCATTCTTTACCCACAAATATTTCGCGACACCGCCCTTCCTTCCTGTGTTCGAAACACGTGCGTATGCCTCCTTGTCTGGTTCTGGATAAACCACTGTAAACAGATAGCTTCTCGTCGAATGAACCTCCACCAGACACAATGAGGGGATGGAATATTGAAAAAAAACTCAACTGTGCTTGGACTTTATTTTGTAATGCATCATCATTACTCACTAGTCTCTGAAAGTGATACATTAGAGTACTTTTCATGCTTATTAATACATTAAAAATGCCACTACCTTCATCGAGTAATGACTACTTTTGCATTCCATTTTCTCAGACGCCTCTAAATGAGCAATGAAAAGTAAATAAGCAACTATAGATAAGAATTGCAAAATGCATTGCCAAAACTACACAAAGGGCCCTCGAAGCGTAGGGGCCCTCAAAGGGTGATTTATTATTATCAAACTTATTCACAAAATTGAAGGAAGTGCGAAACGTAATTTCTGACGTCTGCAGACAAATTCTCAAAATAAATGATAAATTTCTGGCACCAATTACTAGTACTAGAACCCATTGAGATCTTACATTCAAGACTTATTTTATGCAAATTGAGCAATTCCTTGTGGAGCTGTACGGCTTGAAAAATGCATGACAAATGCCATTGGGGCAGGAGGGTGTTGCACTCCCTTTTCAGCCATGTAGCTTGTTACGCCTTATCTTACTTTTTTTTCTAAGAGAGTGGAACAGTTTTGTGCAGATGAATAACTATTGCAGAAACTGCACATAAATGTTTCAACAAAGTTTTCTGCACGCCAAATTGAACAATGATTGCCAATTATATTGCGTGTGTCAGACTTGAAAATGCCGTCACTCTGTATTTACATTCAAAAACATTTCATTTTAGGAAGAAAATAATTACTATTGCCGCTGCCGTAGGATGCCTCCTTCTCGCCAGTGGCTTGATTATCATGACGATCATTCTCGCTGGCTCAGACAGTAAGCGATTATCCTGTTATTCTGTTAGTGTTGACCATATCCATATCCTGTTCCATAGCCATGTCCTGTATGGTAGCCAATCAAAAAAGTGCCTATAGGTGCAAACATGTGAATGAGAACAGTTCCTATTGCACGAGGAAAGGTTGTAACAGTGAGATATATGAGATCGAGCAACGAATATCCATTGCCAGATTTCTATAATGAAATTAACCGAAACCCAACAAGAAAGTGCTACGACAAGTCAACCCCCATGTGTGGGGGCGGGCGGGGGAAGGTTGTCCTCCCGACACCTTGGTTGTCGCTTGGCTCGTGTGATTTCCGTGGAGAAAGCCTCGCTTCTGGGTCTTGCTGTCCTAATAGCGCTTTTTACGTAAACGAAAATCTGTAAAACAACAAGTGATGAAGATAACCGACGTCGAATACCAGTGTTTCCTATGCATTAACAGGAACGCATTATCCGCATTAGCTACGCATTAGCCCGAAACTTTTTGCTTCATTTTCTAGCTGGAGAAACCTCAGACGAAGCTGAAGAGAAGGATAAGTATGAAGGTTACGCACCACGACCGCTGATGCCGCGCCCTAAAACCACCCCACCTCCTATACCCACCAAGACATCGACGAAAGCGCGAATAACGACAACGACTACAAGAACCACAACAAGCACAACAACCACAACAGCCACACCGACCACGACTGGTAAGCAGCATAGCAGAGCGTGTTCTAGCTCTCTGGGTGCTTAGAAGGAGCCCATCTATGGCACGTTCAGCTCTTTTCTTTCTCTCTGGTGGGCTCTTGCATTAGCACCTGGGGTGCACACTGAAACTAGGTGGTATGGCATGACCCACCCAGCCCAGAGGCCATTTAGCAAATCATCCAATAAACTTGCCTCTGGCTTCTTCGCCTGTACTGCCTGCCCAATGATATAGAAGCGCTGAAGTGCCTGTCGTTCACTTTGGTGGCGACAGTTTCCGAGGATTGTGATCTCCGCGTGGTTGACTCAGGTGTCGTGCTCATGCAGCTGGCTAGGTACAGGACAGGATATGGCAAACAACGCTCAGTAGGAAAGGTTGTAGCGGTTCCTTCCCCGAGCGCAAGTGGTTCCTTGAATCTTGAGATGGGTAGCGCCCCCATGCAGCTGATTTTGTCTAATTGGGGAGCCACGCTGTAGTTGTGTAGACCGATATTGTTTTTCTTCTGCCAGCAAACGACACGCATTGCTCGAGTCCGTCGCATACAAATCACCGCGTGTTACTAGAGTTGGTCATTTCTTCAAGGACCGTGCAGAGTACAAGGCGCCCCTGCAATGGGAGTAAAGGATCCAATGCGCTTGAGTAGTATAGTACTAGTACCGATTACACGCTTGATGGCGCTTCGCGCACGTTCACTGCGGAGCCACGTATTAAAAGGGGACTCTGGCCGTTAGGCGGAAGCCAAATGTGAGGCTCGACCTGTCAATCAATGTTTTCCGTGCATTTCATTTGTTGCCGTTTTCTATGGGGGCCGCCATGTCACCAAAATCATGAAAGTGTTCCTTGGAACGGCGAAGCAGGGCTTACTTATATTCAGCTTCAAATTTCGCTTCGCCATTATTTACGCGAAAATGATATGTTTCGTCGCTAACGTTAGGCCTAGCGAAGATGTAGTGATCCCAAGAAAATAGCAGGTCTTAATTCGGTAACAAATGGAGGAAGGTTACAAATGTTTTGTCCTTTTGCAGGTACCATTCCGCATTACTTCATTATGTGTACCGTGGGAGAGATGTTCAAGTATGACGACAGTTACAAGTCTGCGAACTGTGATTACTTCATCTTCGACAGCGTCATTCCAACGGCAAGTGGATTAATTGGGTCTGAGGATCAGCATGCCTGGATGGCGTTCAACAGCGTGAGTTTCGGTTTCTGCAATTCCAGGTCTGCGAGGCAAACTTTTCTGGTCTACTACCGTCGCAAGTGCGACCTACCCAAACAGTATTTTTGTCTTGTCCTATAGCACACATCTTTGTGGTCTCGCGCAATAACTCGGAAGAATATTTTGTTAATGACCCTTGTGAATTGTCTACAGAAGACGCAATTTCAGGGGTGTATTCCACGGATTCGCTGTTTCACTGTACTGTCATTGCATCTCCAGCTAGCAATGCCTCTCTCATCACCATCTGTCAAATGAATAAGACCTTCGCTTATATCCTCGGCACATTTACGGAAGTAATGTTCATGCCACGTAGGATGTAAACGACGACACAGCATGCATACCGCGGTTCCTGCCGTGCATCCCCTGCCGTCAATACGTCTGAAACTGTAAAATTAGAAACTGCAAAATTAGAAACTGTAGCCTCGAAATTCCCTTACCCAACTAAAACGAACTCGGTGCCTGCTCCTATGTTTTGATACAGATCATTCATCGAATTCAAACAGAATACAAATACATCGTTCCACTTCCCATTCTTCTTTATTTCTGCAGTAGGGCCAACCCTTACTGTGCCTCATTTATGGCCCTTGTTTATTTTTGTTTTTGTTTTTCTGATTAAAGATCGCTTACAGTGAGGCTGCCCTTTTTTTCTGCCTTTGCGCTTGTCGTACCGGCAAGCTGTTACTCGGCAGTGCACAATTTTTCCTGAGATCAGCTACGTCTTAGCAACTTCTCTGACAAGCCACAGCCTTTCACTCGTATCAAATTCCATGACAATTCTCAGATTTCCAGGTTGTTAGACACTATGTATGTGTGTATATATGTATATATGCATGCACGTAGATACAGTAGATAAAAACATTGTAAACGTGTCATTTCCTGTCAGCATCTGTATATACACTCTTTTGCAAGTGTGCTGCTCTTTTGCTCTGTAGTTACTTCGACTTCCGCCATTTGTATTATGGAACCAAATAACTCAAACAAACGAAATATATTTTTCACTGTTTGTATCTGGGATAACAACAATGCAAATAGCATATACTTTATACTTTGGCGGTCACTCACAAAAGGCCACTATGTCCAATAAATACATGTAGTCAATGGATGGAAACCTGCGTATTCAGAAACGTGACAACGCCATAGTAACAACGCCATAGTACTACTGCTATCACAGACAGTGCCCTGGCTGTGCGAACCAGTCGGTCGAGAAAAAGGTGACATGTGGTTGTACCTTCAACGACACACAACATGAACAGACACCTTTCAGAAACAGTCGCTGAAGTGAAATCCTATGCACCTTATCCATAGTTGCAGTACGTGCAATAAATTGCAACAGTTTTTGGTCAGTTTAAAGGAATAGTCTGTGGTACGCTTATTACAACTACCTATTAAACAGACATGTGTCGCTATTTCTAAACAAATTTTAGAAAACTTAGAAAACAGAACCCCCGGAAGAGTAAGCTCTGTGACGAAGTGTACGAAAAAGGTATGCGCGAATAGTATATAGAGAATATGTAATGGGAATTAAAGGCTAAAGGGAAACCTGGAAAGTTTAAGTTGGCTGACCAGAGCAAAGACGAGCAGACGAGAGTAGAAAGAGAATAAATGTCGTCATTGTTCGTGCCTTGCACAAAAATACGTCTTCCAGATGACGTGGACAGGAAGTCCGAAGCCGGAACTTGGAATTTCGTTTCCGGGAAGTGATGTCGACCAGTTGACTGCTGCCATCTCGCAGACTGTCGCCCTGAGTGCATTGAAAAATCTCTTCACAAAAGGATTCAGACTGTTCGGCGTTCTCAACTGCTTCGGAACCGCGTCCCTACTTTCTAGTAGCAGATCTGCGTTCGAAGGCTTGTTTGATGTAAGTAAATCCTGTAGCAGAAACAGCGGGAAGAAAAAGCATTTCCCAAAACGTCTGACCATCGCAAACAACCTGATCCATAACACAGCTTTGCTTTGGATATGCATGAGAAAAAGGAAATGTAGGAGAAAGTACGTGACAAAGTGTCTGTGGTTGCGCGCTTTGCCCCCTTGATGAAAGTACCTTGCCCACTCCCACACACGCACACATGGACAAATCTTGGGAATACCCATAGTGCAGGACCTATAGAAAACAAGAAAAATCTCTCCACATACGACTGATTATCAGCTTACATTTTTCAGAAAATACTCTCCTCGATGGGCGCACCCCAAAGGGGTGCTCGGGGTGCATTCTTCATTGGACTGCACCTGTCGGCGGGATCGACAGCGCAGAGCGCTTCACTCATGCAGTATGCAACCGCTATCAAGTAAGCAGATTGTACAGGTTGTTAAACAAAAGTTTACGGAGCACGCGAGCGACGTACTTTTTCTTCAGTGCGACACCCTAGCGGCTACCAAAAGCGGGTGAGTTCACTGTTTCAAAGGGATGGAAGGGTACGCTGCAAGGGACACAGAGTGGTTGTTCCGGTGTCGCTTGAATGCTCCTGGGAAGTGGAAGCTGCCGCTACTTCTGTGTATTTCAGGCAGCGTACCCTTCCACCCCTCCGAAACTCACCCACTTTTGGCGGCCGCTAGAGTGTCGCACCAAAGAAAAAGTACGCCGTTCGCGTGTTCCGTATACTTTTGTACCAACCTGTACACCAGAGAGTGTACAGATTGGTACTCGTAATTGGACGGCTGAACAAAAATGTCAAATTTTATTGCCCCATCATGCTTAAACATGACGTTGCAACTTTGTATGAGCAACCTATATGAAAAGATGTATTGTATGATTGTAGATGTACTATACGTCTGAAAATATCCAGTGTATCCATGTTTTATGAAAATATATACTCTATTAAAATATTACTTTCAAAAGCGTACAATTCAATTTTACAAAATGTGGAACAGATTAGCGATGTAGCAGAATGAGGACTTGCGCCACCGAACAGTGGACAGCATCAACAACGGAGTCCAAAGTGATATCGCATTGGTTGATATGTAGGAGGACGCGATTTACTACACCCCACAATACCGCCCAGATCTTTGGAAGCTTTCGGCAGATATGGCGGAAAATGGACATAGCGGTTACAACGTGACTGTTATAATACACACACACACCCTTTCTGCACTCCGTTTCTCCACAAACAGTTGGTCGTACAAAAAAATTTACCAGCTGTCCTTCTAGACATGACCCGTTACTCAGTGCGAAGTGGAAGTGCGGAAAATCTAACAGATTAGTGTGGTTCGCTGAACCAACCAAATCGCTGAGTCGGCTGCCTTGAGCTACCGTAGTTCGAATGCTTCACTGTGTGCTTTTGCTATACGAATGACGCTCCGTTCGGATTCAGTTCTGATTCCCGTGTGCTCTGGTGTGGATCGTCGTGCGAGTGGATGTATCTCTTTGCAGACACCTGAACGTTCTCATTCTTCAGACTCGCATCACTCCGGCACCCGCAGTGAATGCGAGCGACTGCTTCATCTACCCGACTAGCTCGTGGTCGCAAACTCCTACCGAGAACGGCACCTATTCTTCAGTAGTAAGCGATGTATATGATGAAAGTCTGTGCGCGTCTGTGAAACGGGGTGAAGGAGCGCTGAGGAGCTAGCAGGACATTACCATGATTCATGAGAGATAGAGCATTTTTGCCAAGAAATAATGCCATTCACAAGGCATAATACACGCCTGCATCGCCAAATTCCCAACATTACGCTTCAGAGCTGGGCATATGTACAAGCAGCACGGGCTCTGACAACACTGGATGTCGTCCAGGAGCAAATACATCACTGAGAAGAAATTAAATTAAATATTGCGTGCTTAGGCATGGTGCTATCTTGGGGTCTATTAGTGGGACGATGCTTATAGTGTAGAGATAATTGCTTCGCAATTATCTCTATTGAACTATGCTTTGTATATCTGCGTCTTGTCACAATACCAATATTTGCAGCAAAGGGCCGCCCAGATGCTTTCCGCTGCACCCAACACAAACCTGTCCTTTGGTATTTCCTTCTCGATGCGCGTCAACATCTATGAGCTTCCAACGGAAGCGACGACTTCATCGGCAGCTGCGAAACAAGCCTGTGCCTCTCGCAACTACGGAGACTTAAACAGCATATGCGGTCCATCTGCTTACTCCACTTTCCTCCAGGACGATGACTGTATAAATATAGACTTCATAATCGGAAAGAAATTCGCCTACACGTTTAGTAACCAACCTTGCATCAACGTATTAGTAAGTGGTTTACAAAGCAACTGTCTGTAGACACAAGCGCTGTCTTGTCATGCTCAAATTCAGCACTGGGAACTAGTCTGTTGAAGGAACCAGAAGTCGCGCATACGGCAGTGGTGAATCGTTTTAGCAATGCCCTCGGAATCGTTCTGCGTTTTACAGCGAGGCAAGCTGCGCGGATTTAGCTTCCACTATTACCTCACTAACAAACGATGTACTACCGCCACAAGCGGGGCTTCCGGTTCCTCAAATAGCCTCGTTGCCAGTGTTCAATATTTTTGTTTTTCCCAAGCAGGAATAGTGTTGTACAGTAAGAGGAGGGGGGGGGTCATCAAGCCGCAAATGCAAAGGTGGAAAGCGGCAGCTGCAGTTTCGTTTATGAATATAATTGGACCTTCATTGCGCGCCCCCAGTTTCCGACCTCGAAGCCTTTGGGTTTCCTGTTCAAATGCTGTTTTTTGTGCATGAATTCTCTTCACGTACAGATCTGTTCTTGTGCAGTCCTGGGCTTCTAAAGAGCGACGGCATCCCTCTTTTTCAGTACGATATGGCTAGGAAAGAAGTGCAAAAGAGTTCGAAGTTCGGCGTTCTGCTAGCGGACATCAATATGGACACCGCTGAATGTATACATTGGGAACGCCGGGAGACACTGTGGAGAGTTACAGAAGCGAGTAACTTCCTCCGCACCTTGCGTCGAGATTATCCCTGAAAGGCTGCACTTGGAGCTGCAAGCGAAAATGCGTTAATGATATTTGAATGGCTCACCGCTAGAGTAATAAAAGTGGTTGCCGTATCGTCCTGTCCCACTTTCACCTATGGCGGTCAGCTCTTTTAGGTTCCTTGGTGTCCAGACTGCAGACCCTTAAGCCTGATTCACTACTGTGTTACAATGCGCTCCAGGAGGAAGAAGAATGTGAACGCATTGCAGCATAAAGTATGGGGGACGGTAAGTAACCACAAAACCTGACCAGTATGGAGAGAGGCAGAGTCATCAGTCGCACGAGCAGCCGCTGTGTTGACTGAACACGATCTACTACAGTAGTGCGTCTGTGGAGGTATTAAGCAGGTATTCAGTATGTATGGCGTGGGCCTCTACTAAGCGCCTCGTAAGCGTCCTTGAACGTCCCTCTTCATCGCGTGAGCCCATTGATCATGAGGAGAGGGGGCTATGCTTTGAAAAACTGAATGATGCTGTTTGGTAGAACGGTGTGAGCTAGAGCTGCTACTGCTGCGGTGATTCCCCGCCTGTTTGCTGGCAGTCGTCTATTCTCGTGAGATCCATACACCAGACTCACAGGGCGACAGGCGTCGTGACCGGTCAGTGTTTGAAGCATATACAGTCAACCGTCGATTTATGAACACCCTCGGGTCCCCAAAAAATCGTTCATAAGTCGAGAGATTCGTAATTCCGTTAAGTGAGTAGTGTCGAGCAAATGGAACAGCATTTCGGAGTTGGGATAGTGTTTATAATGCAATATATTGCATAATTTTGCTTTCGACCATGTCTTCCTATGCAACAGTCACACAAAGAAATGACGTTAGAGCTTTCACACTATTATGCAATACTAAATTGTTTAATTTTGCTCTGGACCATGCCTACTGCTGTGTCGATCTTGGAACGAAGAGATGTAAGCACATTCGCGCTGGACTGGTCTCCACCAGTAATTTTAACCTCCGTTTATTAACCTGCGGGTGACAGCAAACACCTTATTCATCAATTGGGGTCAGGAACTCTTGGTTGCCCCTTGTGCGACTAGTTTGTTGTTCGGATTTCGTTTTCATTCGGGAAAACGTTTTCATTCGGGAAAACGTTTTGTCCTTTCAGGCGTCATTCATAAGGCCACTGAATAATCCCTTTGAAGGTTTCTGTTGACCTCGGAACGATCCGTTCATAAAGGGCAAAAACGCTTGGCAACTCCTAGTTGGTTTCCAGGAAGTCCGACCGTTTTGAAGGAGCTCGACTTAGTGAACTGATCTCTCCATGAATGCTGGTTTTGCATATCCGGCGCCTCCTGCCCTCATGCACGGCCCAAGTCAATGCAGCATTGAGAGACCAAAGTTATTAAGTTTGAAGGAGAGATAAGATGCAAGTTAGGTAGTTGTACATGATGGAAAGGAGCTTAGAGACAAGGAACTGACAAGAAATATTGTTGTCCCATGTACGTCCCTTCCTTGCCTCGGAGTTCACTTCCTGCAATTAATAGCCTTTCTGCAAACACATAATCAACATTTTACAAACAAACCTGCAGACTATCACGGAAAGTGCGGAGACATTCAGCGGCAAGGCCAAAGATGCCGAACGTTTCGTCAGCGCCAGCAAAGACCACTAACATCCGCTGCTGAAAACTCCTTCCTTTCTTTTTCTTACCATGAAATCGTCATCATCAAATCGTGCGATACATCCATGGCGCAGAGACAGACACAGAGGGTACGTGTCCAATCCTATATGTAACGTGCCTGGATATCACTTCTTTCCAGTAGGGACAGTTACATGCAAACACACTCGAGGCTTGCTTTTATTTCTCAGGCAGTGGCCCAGACATCATTGGTGCGAGCACAAATGCTTTCTATTGCATGTGGTGTGGCACTAGGCCCACCCAGCGCGAGGCAAAATCTGCTCTCAGGGAGGCATTTACGTCGGACGTTCTCTGGACATCCTCACGACGTCCCTCAGACATTAGTGGTGGTCTGGGTAGCGCTTCTAGCGGCTGTTTCTATGCCGCGTGGGCAGCCGCTCTGTTGGCTTTCGTAACTATGTGGCGTCCATACTGTCCCTCGTACTCCATTGCATCCACAAACCGGCCTCGTGGGTGGCTCATAGGTTCGCTGAACGTCCATTGATCAAGAGTGCCACCGTTTGGCCAAAAGGAGAACGCTGAAACTACCATGCCCATGGGCTTCAATTCCGCACCATCTTCTGGGGGGGGGGGGGTTCCGATAATCGCATCGCACGCACTCGACGTCTATTCTCATAGGGTCCATACACCACATTCGGCTGATGGTGCACAAGCGTATAACGGGGCTTTCTTGGGTCTATTAACGTTTAGTCGTGTCATGGCTGGCACCGCACGGAAAGCATTCCGAGTAGGAAGTGGCCGTTACCTGAACCTACAAACTGAAAGACACGCCTATGCGCACAGACTGAAAGCAAAATTGTTAGTATCCCATGTATTTCTATGCCAGTTACAAAGGAGATCCATAAGGGTTCGTCAATTGGCCCTAAAGTGACGCACGCCAGGCAATGGACCTGTTTGCATGGCTTCAACGGGAATAGCAGGTCGGCGCTCCTCGTGAACCAGTACAGGACCACGATGCTTCGGAGGTGGTGGATGAAATCCCATAACAGGACGATGCCGTTTCGTTTCCACGCTGCCCCTAAACGTATGAAAGTAAAGTTGCGGTCATCTTATTTATGTAATATGACTTGCAGGACAAGGGAAAGCTCGGTAGCCGCAGATACAGCGTGAACCGTAACACTGCCGCTTGCAAGATACGCTTTCTATTGCAAACTCTCTCTTAAAACGGAACTTGATCACGTGACGCGCCGAAGTGGCATCACCGCACATAATGGGACTTGTGGAGAGCGTACGCCCGTTTGACATAACTGACAACAGATCGTGGGAGTGAACGATACGTCATTCGGGATGGTGGTTCCCTTCGTTGCGCTCTGAAGCTCTGTTCCAGGGGCTTCAAGAGTGCAGTCAGCGCATGCGCTGACAGATTTCAAACTGAATGATGGCACTTGTGGGTGAGGCAATCCATGTCATCGTTCCATCGTTCGTGATCATTAATTGCCTCATCAATGGCTACAACGTTAGAAATGAGAGGCAGGAAAGAAGGAGGAGAGGAAAGAGGCAGGAGGGTAAACGAGTGACAAATGACGGATCTCCCTTGCAGCCTCGTGAGCCCTGGGGTGCCCTACGATATATCGCCCCACAGACGAGTGCGTGTAAGACGTGTATTCTGCGCAGGTCGACGTGACATTGCACCACGTCAGCCTACACGTGACCAGACAAGTTGTGGCGTTCATAATCCCTGTAAAACTGTTCGTAAACAACGCAATCGCTGCTTCTGCGTGTAGTTGCAAAATATATTTCGGTCTCTGTAATTAGCTTTATCCTGTACCCTTGCGACGAAACAAAGAGGACTTCCAAATGGGGCCTCGTATCGCCGCTGGCCACTCCTGGACAATGCGATGCTAAGACCCCATGCGGTGCATTCGGACATCGGAGGAATGGGCTATCCAAGTCGACCAAGAAGTTACGCCGATAAACTACTTACACTCATCTAACCGTTTTAAGAGGCACGAAGTTTTAGGCGCAAACTGCTCTGCCACAGCTCAATCGAAGGATTCTGTTCTCAGTCATTCCCTCTTCTCATTGACCGTCCGGAAAAAAAACGCTCGCGAACCGTTTGAGTGAGCAGCGAGTTTTAGTGAATCATTTTTGCTCAAACGATTCGCAGGCGGATTTGCCACGACCCAATCAGGTGATTACGTTCTGAGTCACTTCCCCTTATCATAACAAGTTTAGTGCATCGTTTTCAGTCAAACGGTTCGAACGGCCAATGAGATGAGGGACTGACTCAGAATGGAATAATATGATTGGAAAGGGCCAAAACCGTTCGCAGACTGTTTGAGGAAGAACGATTCACTAAAACTCCCTATTAGGAAGTGAATCGCTTTCACTCAAACTGTTTGCGAACAGTGTTGCCACAGCCCAACCAGATGATTACATTCTGAGTCACTTCCCCTTCTCATTGGTCATCTGCTAAACTGTTCGCAAACCGTTTGAGCAAAAAACGATTCACTAAAACTCCCTATTAGGGAGTGAATCGTTTTCACTCAAACGGTTCGCGAACAGTGTAGCCACGGCCCAACCCAATGATTACGTTCTGAGTCACTTCCCCCTGGTCATCCGCTAAACTGTTCGCGAACCGTTTGACAAAAACCGATTCATTAGAACTCGCTAATGCCAGCAAGTGACGAAACGGAATATATGCAACGTCACATGACCTCTGACATGTGACCAGGACAAAATGGGCATTTTGCAACAGCCGACCACTTCACGGTGGCTACAAAAAGTGCGGGCACAGGGCATCCCTGCGCATGCAAAGATCACGTTACCCGAGGAAGTCTGGGAGCCATTTTGGTGTACTAATGGGCACATCTATCCAGGGGTGGACATCTATGTGCGTGCCATGTGTGACCTCAAAGGCGCCACAGAAGTGGAGAGCCACCGCTATAGAGATGCTGGGAAAACTGAAATTACGGTTCTAGCGTTGAGTTTGTTGTATGCTGCTTGTAACAGTATTTGCGCCATTTCGCTGAATCCGCATGCGACGAGCAGCTATTTTCGACGAGTGAGAGTCACGAAAAGGACCTCCCAGCCAGGTAAGCTTATTTCTTGCTGCTTCTACTGCAAAACGTTCGAACCGGAAGTTGCGAGGTGACGTCATATCCGCAGGAAGCTGCAGACCACCTCTTTTCACGGTGAAACGGTGTGCCTCATCTCTCGTCCTCCTTCCCCGTGGATAGTAATGAATGGACACCCACTTGGTAATATCCTTGAGTGCTCGTTGCTTGGCGAATGACTTTCGCTCTCCACGCCGGAGAGAGGCATAGTATTTTTCGTAGAAGCTCGTCAGCGAGAGAATCTCATTTTTGACGCTGAGCGCCATGGAGCGCAGCACCATGATGATTACCGTTACGACGGAACAGCTGATGATTATGATTAACGAGGACGACTTTACCTGAATACCAAGGAAAGGGGAAGAAAACTGTAAAAGAGCCCAGGAGAAGAACTATACATGGCGGTAGCGGTCACCATCGCATACTACTTGCAGAATAACAGGCAGGGCATGGTAGCCCGACTCAGTTCGACAAAAAGCTGATCCCAGTGGAACAGGTTGCCAAAACACGTCGTGAATTCGACTGATTATAACGAGTTCTACCTTAATTTGTTATCCTTCATAATTTAAAAACCAGAGACTGAGGGACTAAAAACGACAACACGGACAATGTCTCAAGATTCATTCAAAATTAAATTATTCAAAATTCATTCAATTCATCGTGAAGAATTGCTACATTGTATGTCACGTGGGCTTTTGCCTGTGGGAGTGCCTTTAAAGGCCCTGCCAAATAACTTCAGCTTTTTTTTTTCAAACAAGTCACTAGGACTATAGCGGAATGCTGACCCCCTTCAGCAACCACAAGAACTATAATAATTTGGCGCTATATAGCAGCGAAAAAACCATGGATATGATGTTTCGAACCAGTCCAAAAGAATAGCTACAAAACAACGAAGAATCTAGTGGAGAATATACAGATAAAGATATAATTCACTTGGTAAGCTAAATGTATGGATGGAAAGGGGACAGGACGACAAGATGTCTGCAGTGAACCTGTACACACGCTGGAGAGCCTTCATCGCCCAGTTACTGGGCTGGATGAAGTGGTATTCACGTGGTAAAACCGTGCGAAGTCATTCGTCAAAAATCTCTCACCTTTGCCATAACCGCGTCCGTGCAGCTTCGGGTATGAATTTTCTGCCAGGCTTCTTGCTCCGTCATCGCCAGGGTCCTGTGGCCGCAGAAGCGTCTGCTCAAGACCGTCTCTATGTCTTCGTTCGGATTTTCGCGACAGCAGCAAGCTGCAGGGACGTCGCAACGCTCAAAGCTCGGGTTGAACCTGCTGCAGTTGAAATACATATTCTGGTTCCAGTCGTGATAACCGTCTTGAGTCACACCGCAGCATTTGAATGTGTACTGCATGAAGTCGATGACCCTCTGGAAGTCATCATTATCTCTGTAATGGACGATGAGATCCACCGTGACGAACTCATGGATCGTCTGCGAAGAGGAAATACCAACCTGAGCTCTGCGGAGCTGAGCCGATAAACCGCTTGCTCAGAGACAGCAGAGCGCTCAACCCGTTCAGAGTTTGTGTCTGAGACGCGAATGTCTTTCCGTAGTTTAGAAAAGAGTACGTTCTTAAGATAACGATAGAGTCACTAAATAAGCTACGCTTCAGAGTACCGACACTGCGTTCCAAGAGCGAGCATGCGCCATCTTGTTTCCGCGCCACGCTACCCAGGTTAAATGTTCCATTCGTTTGCAAGCAGCCCCATTGACGGCCCCGACCTCACCTTGACATCCTCCAAGCGCTCTGCTTGACAATACATGGATTATCGCGCAACAATCATACACGCTTCTCTATCCCACAGGGAGCATTATGTTAGCCACCTTTGATCCTCCAATGGGGAGAATACCGGTGTGGTGCGGAAACAAGATGGCGCTCCTGCTCTCCCTTTGGACCTCAGTGTCGATACCCTGAAGCGAAGCTTCTAGATAACGACATTGTCATCTATAGAGTCGTATACCTAAACGACCCTCGACTAGACCCACCCCTCAAGACCAGACCCGTACCAGGAGACCAAGATTCGAAAAGGCCCCTCGACCGGCGAAGATCCTTCGCGCTCTCCTCCAGCTCTACAGAGTACATCCGGCGTTTCCTTCAAGCCCAAGAGCTCTAGTGTGGCGGGAACGCTTCTTGCTTCCGCTTACTGGAGTCGAGGGAGGCTGTCTAGTCGGGGATCGTGAAAGGATAGTTAAGTATAGCAAGCAAGCTGATAAGTATCTATGATAGCGAAACCCCGGGACGAGTGACATACAAAAACGTGTGTCTCCTTGTCCGTCGTCTCGAGGTTTCGCTGTCATGAAGTCAAGGATCGTTTAAGAATACGGCCTCTAGAGTCATTGCTTTAAAAAAAAAGGCCTCAAGCAGACACCGTTGACATCTCAAACACGAGCCCATTGGCTTTTCAGAGTAGTTGGGGTGGCCAGTGCAGTTGAAGAGCACAAAATAAGAGTTGTCCCGTGAAACCGTTGAACCTCTTCAGTTGCAGAACTGCTAGGAGAACAGTAGCTGGATAACTATGGCACTGTTCTTCAACTGAAGAATCGCTGTGCCTCTACGATTCGGTGGTTGAACGGTTCGTTGTACTGCACGACTTTGCTTGACTCACGTCAGTATCGCTTCTTTCTCCCAATTTCCCCCTCCCCCGATATATGTGAGACTCAACATACTTTCGTACTCATTGTTGGAAGCAAGAAGGCGAGCAGCGATAGAGCCACGCTGATGAGCATAAGCACGCACATGGCGTGAGAATATATGGTCAGAAGTAGAACGTTCTCGCGTAGGCCTCCAATGAATCCCATTCCAGACACGATGGTCACGACGGATCCAATGATGATGGAAGGGATCTCCAGGTTCACCGCGATCGTGATCATGATGGACATAAACTGGATATCGTCCCAACGCAGGTACAGCGAGTAACACTGCGAACAGAATGAATTTTACTCACGCTGCTGCGCCGTATACAGGGTGTGTGCAGAAAAACGTAACCCGCATTTAGGCACATAGCTTGTTGTCTACCTAACTAACGAACTTCCGGCGGCGCACGATGGCAACAAAGCAACGAGAACGTCAGCCTCCGTGCATCAGAATAGGGCAACATGGGGGGGTTGTGGTCAGGTACCGCTAGGGGAGCTATCGTTGCAGAAATCCAAACGACGTCCCACATGGATGAGCATCGGTAGTGCCCCTAGCGGGGCCTGCACATAACTCTCCCGAGACCGCCATGCACTGTGACGACTGCCCTATTCTAATGCATGAAAGTCGATGTTTTCGCGCTCTCTTTGTTTTTTTACGCTGAGTATGGCTTCCGGGATTTTTTGTAGCTTTCGGACGCATAAACACGCCATCGTACGCCACCGGAAGTTCCTCGAGTTACATGCAACAATGCGGCTTACGTTTTTTTTTGCACACACCCTGTACTACTCAGGTACCTACAGAGATGGCGGTGATTATCCCCGATACGATCATCAAGAGGAGGTTGATGATGACCAAGGGATAGCGCTGCAATGGGCTCACATCTCTCATCGGAGGCTCTGCAGCAACCATCTTCCTGCAAACGTTGCTCGGTGAGGAACTGGTTAGGAGTAGATTTACCCGTAAGGTGAGACCGCCCACACCTGTGTGGCTAACGAGCTGCACGTGCCGCAGGGTAGCACTGCGGATAATTTCCACCGCCTATAGTTCTTTAGTCCGCGCCGGGTGTAGTTTCGTATCGGGACCAGTGGAAGGAGTTCATATACTGAATCTAAAAATTCTGTGGACTAGAAGTTTTTGATATGTATTTCAACAACCCCATCTGACTTTTAGCACAGGGGAATGCTTTAACACGGGAATGCTAAGCCTAACGGACTCGAAACTTGCAAGTCGTTGAATGTGGCTAAATCGCCTCACTTTAGTGAGGTTAGTCTAGGTTAGGTTCTACAGAGTGGGGGGGGGGTCTGGGAGGGCGCCCCTCCCCCCAGGCATGCGCTAGGCGGTGCGGGCGTCGAGACTGTGCCTCGAGATAGATCAGAAGGTCCTCAGTAAAGATGGCGGATCGGCTTCAAGAAACCGGCGATAAAATTTAATTTTTATACGTTTCACCCAATATACGAGGGTTATTCCTGTTTTAATTTCGTTACTAATTAGCACCTCTTTCACGTAAAAGCGTTCGATTTTTGTTATTCTTTTTTCTTTAAAAAAAAGCCAGTGGTGCCGATACGGAACTACATCCCATGCGCCGGCATATCTTTGACACAAAGTGCTGGAAGCAACGTTTACTTCCCCTACATAGCTACCGTTTCCGGTAAGGATCGAACCGACGTTCACGAGAGGTGGTAATTAGAAACGTAACGTACGTTTTTCCGTCCCAGAAGCTGCACAACAGATTCCCCTCCTTCCGTTGTTCTTCAGATGTTTCTCGAAGCACGAGTGACGAATGACGATAACCATGAACTTTGTGAAAGCACGTGACGCTCGCGCGTTACAAAGTAGGAATCCTCGAAAACCGATATGGCGCTAGTGTCTGTCGGGGCAACAATCGAGACAATAAAGGCGATCATCATGCAGTTGTGGCCAGACACACCATACCTACTTTCGATTATTATCATTATATCATAGAATCAAGTTGTAGCTAATCAACACGGACCTATGCAATCACGCAGAAGTGACTAAAAGCGAAGCTTGGTCCTGAGAGAAGAGCTATGTGGTATAGATATGGAGAGCATAAGAGGCTGAGAGGACATCCTGCCGACATTAGTTCCAAGTTTGTTACGACTATATGCCACATCAAGAAGAAGAAGGTCCATAGTGTCCAGTTTGTTATAGCCATAGTCTACATTCGCTGCCGTCGCTGTGGTGAAGCCCATGATGAATCTGCATGTTCTGATGGCACCCCCTTGAGATGCTGCCTATGTGGCGAATCCCACTTTGCAGATTGCCAGTCGTGCCCTTGCCGTGACCAGGAGGCGTCTTTGTTAGAAATCATGGACTCTCGCCACTGCTCGCGGGCTGACGCCTTCGCTTCATTGAGAGGTCGCAGCTCTGGCTTCGCAGGAAGAACCCAAGCCAATGCGTTTCCCGAAGATAGGCTGCAGAAAATGATTAACTGCGCTGTTGAAGCCGCCGTGTCCAAAATAAGAGAAGAAATGAACTCCATCTGCTCAATGATTGCGTCGCTGTCATCTGTGATCTCGGGAGCTGTCTCAGTCATCCCTCTGAACAGTCCAGTCCCCCTGGTGTCAACACAGAACGCCCAGCCTCCTATACAGACCCCTGATCATCGTCCCTCGACTCTCAACCAGCCAGCTTCTAATCAAGCCTCTGCCCAGTGCGCGGACCAGACAGCTGATGCCATGGACTTAACTGTGTCCATCTCTAAACGCGGCGCCTCTCCATCTGCGACAAGGTGGTGTAGCCCCTGTGACAGCCCAATCGGCAAGCGATCCAGGAAAGTCAACCAAAGCAAGGGTAGCAGTGACGTTCTTGCTGCTGCTGTGGCGCAATCGATCTTAGTTGATGAGTAGCCTACGTGTACTTCAGTGGAATTGCCTCTCAGTATCATCTGCCCTGCCAGACCTTCATACTCTTGCTTCTCATTGCTCACCCGACATCATTGCGTTACAAGAAACGTGGTTAGCCCCCCATCGCACTTTTTCCTTCCCTGGCTTCCAGGTCTACCGCCTGGACAGGCCTGCGGGCAAGGGTGGTGGCCTCGCAACACTCATCTCCTTAAAACTGGCGCATTCTTCTTGTGTGTTATCTCAGACTTCATCTCCCTCATGCGAAGCTCTTGCCGTTCAGATTACGCTCCCTCATGGCGGTCCTTTGACGATAGTGAACGTGTACTGTCCGGCAAGCTTTCAATCATCTTCTATCCTCAACAATGTTCTTGCTAACGCATCTCATCAGTTCCTCGTCGTCGGCGACTTCAACTCCCATCACACCACGTGGGGCCTCAAGACTGATGCATGCGGTAGGGAGCTCTGGAACTGGATCTGCCTGCGTAATCTCTCTGTAGCGAATGACGGCTCCCCAACGTTCCTACGCGGGACGGCGCGATCTGTTCTCGACCTCACTCTCTGCTCCCCATCAGTACGGGTGTCGTCGTGGAAAACGTCTGATTGGGGTTCGAACAGCGACCACCTCCCTATTTTCTTTGAAGCTCCGACCCATGACAAGCAGACTATCTCGGTCCGCTCTCACTGTAGCCGCTCTCTGCAGCAAGCAAGCCTCGCCCTACTCCTTGACGAAAGTGCTGGACTACCTGCCGTGGACCGCGCTTCCCGAGCTACCGATGCACTCTCGCGCTCAATAGTGACGGCTACGTTTCACCCTGAGAAGCACTCATCGTCAAATTGTGCGCCTTGGTGGTCCGAGGAATGCACTAGAGCCTATCGCCGCCGCAAGGCTGCCTGGAAGCAGGTTCTCTCAAACACGTCCCATGCAAATTGGAAGAACTACCAATTCCTCAAGGCCGTCTTCAAGCGTACCATCTCCGCCGCTAAGCAAGTCTTTTATAATAGCCGCAACTCCTTCCTGTCTCACCCGAAGCGCAGGAAGGCCTTGTACAAGCACATCGCTTACATTCGGAGGTCTTTCTCTAGCGCCTCATGCAACGAGCTTTCTGTCGCCCCTGACGACGTCGCAAAAGCCAGGCTTGAAGCTGTTGCCAAAGGTCTCTCCCTACGCTTCCGGAATGCAGTTCCTCGTGGCCCTCCCTTTCCCCAAGCGTCGCCATCTAGCTTCTTCCCTGTAACTGAAGAGGAGCTCGATGCTGTCGTGCGCTCCCTACCTAGATCTGCACCCGGTCCGGATGGCATCACCGGCGCAATGGTGAAGTCTTTGTGGGCGTCTCACCCTCATGAACTTTTAAATATCGTGAATGTATCCGTAGAGCACGCATGGATCCCCGGTGCCTGGAAAATTGCGAGAGTGGCGGTCATCAAGAAAGTTCCCTCGAGGGGCCTGGAGATAGACAACGTCCGCCCAATTGCACTGACTTCTGTCCTTTGCAAGACCATAGAGCGCGTTTTGCACCACCGGCTCGAGTCTTACTTAGAGGCCTCATCGGTGCTCAATGATAGCCAGATTGGGTTCCGCCCACGATGCTCTATCTGGATGGCGCATGTGAATCTTGAAAGCCAGATCCGCCACGCGCGCGAGACTGGAGATATCTCTGCCCTGGTTGCACTAGATGTTGCTAAGGCTTATGACAGCGTGGAGCACAGCGTCCTACTCCACATAATGGCTTCGGTGCGCGTTCCCCCCTACATCATCTCCTGGGTCGACAGCTTCCTTACAGGGAGGTCGTTCTTCTGTTCAGATGGCCGCTTTACCTCCTCGCAGCAAGCTCAACACAGAGGCGTACCCCAAGGCTCCGTCCTGTCACCCCTGCTTTTTAATATCCTGATGAGCTCTCTGCCCTTAGACCAGAACATCCTCACCATAACCTACGCTGATGACATAGCCTTCTTTGCCTCTTCCCCGTCGCTGCACCTGCTATATGAGAAGCTGCAAGAGTACCTCAACGCTCTTTCCGCCTGGATGCGCTCTGTTCACCTTTCGCTGAACGTCCAGAAGTGCGCGGTGCTCCTTTTCACACCCTCTAGTTACCCTTCGAACCCTGTGACGATCGATCTCAAGGTTGCTTCCGAGTCCATCCGCCAGACGAACCTGCTGAAATACCTCGGTGTCTGGTATGAGGCACACTTGGACTGGGCCCACCATCTGGAGGTTGTCAGCCAAAAAGCCACGAAGGCATGTAGCCTTCTCTATCGCTGCTCCAGCACCCGTATTGGGATGCGCAGAAACGCCCTCCTGCTCGTTTACAAGTGCTACATCCGTCCTGTCCTGGAATTCGGCTGCGTCCTTTTCTCCCACCTCCCTGATTACCGCCTCCGAAGGCTCTTCATCATCGAGAGGAAGGCGCTACGTCTCTGTTTGGGCCTCCCTAAATACACCTCGAATCATCCACTATACTGCGAAGCACGCATCCTCCCTCTGAAATCACGTTTCCGTGTCCTGACAATTAACACTTTCCTCTCCCTGTGCCAGAGCCCTTTGTCTTTGAGGCACAACGAAGCCCTCAGGGACATGCGTTATTGGCTGGAGAGGCGATGGCGCAAATCAAACACCCCGCAGCTGGCCTTCGTCGAGCTTTTACTGAAACCTTTGGGTGTGTCGCTGACAGACGTCCCTCCGCCTTGCTGCCCCCTCTTCTGCCCATCTGTGAAGGTTGAGGATGCCTTTCAACCCGGCACCAGTTTTACAGACCACAACAAGTTTGAGGTAATCCTCAATCGCCACATTGACCGCTTTCCTGAACACCTGGTGGTAGCAACTGACGCGTCCGTCTCTGGTCAGCGCGCCGGCGTGGGCCTCGTTTTCCCCCGTCTTGGTGGTCACTTCCCCATCCGCCTCCCTGACTACATCCCAGTCTTTGAGAGCGAATTCCACGCTATTGTTCTGGCTCTTAGGATGGTCCCTGCCCGCTATTGCAAGACGCTGCTCCTATCAGACTCCCTATCAGTCATCTCATCTCTGGCGATCCCGTCCAGCCCACTGCTGCAATTGCTTGCCTCCCTCACTCCGCCCCACATCTCCGAAGTCGTGCTAACGTGGATTCCCGGACACAAGGGCCTCGCGCTCAATGAGGCAGCCGACAGCCTGGCGAAGATCTCCCTTACTGGGCCCATCATCGATACCTTGCCACCGCTTCCCCAAATCGTTAAATCCAGATACCGGAGATTCTTGGAGCTTTCAGCGTGCCGCTCACTTCCCCCCAGATACGACCACCTGTCATCTCCATGGCAGCCCGACTGCTGCTCCTCGCGCCTCATAGAGGTACTCTTAACGCGCGTCCGGTGCCTTGCCCTCCCCCTAAACTTCTACCTGCATCGGGCCGGCGTCCACGATTCGCCATTGTGCCCACACTGTGGACAGGACGAAACAGTGGAACACTTCTTCCTCCACTGTCGCCTCTACGATCGACTTCGCCAGAACTATCTGGTTCGCCCTCTGAAAATGCAAGGCACCCCCCTCTGGATAGGCTCTCTTCTATCGTTCGGGTCTTCGCATGCTAGGAGGTGGAACTGGACGGTAGCATCTAGTGTGGCTGCCTTCATGACTTTTAGCCAGCGCTTTTGAGCAGCGAACGTATCTTCGCCTTTTCTCTTGCGCTTAACTTCACGGCTATCCTCCGCGAGTCCCACACCTATCATTATTCCGACAAGCCTCAACCCTCTCCTCCTCCTCTCATATATAGCTAGCGTTCAGGAAAATCCACGGTGGTGGTGGTGGTGGTGATAGGGCTTGCCGTTGTCGGCCTCACATATGTGGGCAACGTCACGACTCACGCCCTGGGGGAATGTGCGTCCTGGGCCGACTTCTATGGGGAACTGTGCCGACATATGTCTGAAAGCGCAGGAAAATCCACGCCTATGACCCTCATCTGGTACTGGCCAATCGCCCTTAGTGGATAACGGCCATTTCCCCGAGGATGAAGAAGAAGAAGATGCAAGCGCCTATGACTCTCATCTGGTACTGGTCAATCGCCCTTAGTGGATAACGGCCATTTCCCCGAGGATGAAGAAGAAGAAGAAGAAAAGATCTCCCTTAGTGCCTCACGGCCATTATCTCATTGGTAGTTCTCAGTATCTCATTCATAATTGTCACAAAAAAGGCGTACGCCTCCCGTTTTCAACAAATCGGGGCAGATAACGATACCATTCGAGATAATGGTTGGCTAGGAGCGTGCTATGCGGTGAAGTTCATTTTTAAGAGTGTACACCCCACCACTACCACACAGATATGTAGTTTGTCCTTTTTGTCCTGGCCAATCTCCCTTACTGGCTCACGGCCATTACCTCATTGGTAGAAGAGGAAGAAGAAGAAGTGCCGCGAGGTCCTCTCGCGCTCCCATTCCCTCAGTCCTTGGCCTTGGCACTCATTCATTCGCTCAGTCATTTTCGAACAGCAGCGAGTCCTGAGTCGGTCATGTAAGTCTCGGACCTCTTAGTACGTGTTTTTCGCATTGGATTTAATTGAGCTGTGTATGGCGAGTGATAGTATCACCCTCAACAGACAAAATTTGTACTAATTCGCCCAACTTAATTTTTTTTAGCATTTTCTAAAGACAATCAAGACAACGATTTCCAATATGGTGGAGGGTAAGCAGTTGGTTGTATTTCTAGCATTTTTCACTATTTGCGTCACTATTTGCTAGTGTAACGATTTGCGGCTTTGGGACTAAATGAGCTGTTCAGCATCTAAGTTCAGCACACGAACTAACGACTTTAAGAATGGCGTAGCTTTTCTAACACCTTCCACAATGAACGTGGTTGGAGCGAGACAGATAAGTCCGTAGGGCAATAGGAGGCGTGCATGTGACGTCACACCATAGGTTTACCAGTGCTTTATCACTCTTTCCGGTGAACCGGCGCAATTGCAATTTGAACCACTGCTGACTGATGTGCTTCAGCTGCGCTACGCTTAATGATGGAGTAGCAGAATACCGCGACCCCACCCTGAGTAGTGCAGTATTGGCATCAGTAAAGGTTCTTTTAGAAAAAAAGATTCGAGCACTGCAGGCCAGACGCAGAACTACTGATGGCCTTGATGATGCAACAGGGTGTATTCACATGACGACGTCCAACGAACGCGTTTGGCCGCCACGGTTGTGGTCACTCTTCGCATTTGCTCGGATGTAGTTCCGTAGCCGTGCTTATGGATTTTTTAAACAAACGGAAGTAGACATCAAATAACAGATGATTTTACTAGAAAGATGAGAAAATTACGGATGAAATGAAACAAAATATCAACGTCGTATAACGTACCAAAAACACAAATTTTATCGCTCGTTTCTTCGAGGCAATCCGCCATCTTGGATGAGGACTTTCTGACCTAACCCGAGGCAGGGTAACGCCCGCACCGTCTAGTACGTGCATGGGGTGGGCGGCGCCCCCCCCCCCCCGAGACACCCCAATCTGTAGAACCTAACTTAACCTAACCAAAGTGAGGTGATTTAGCCCCCTACCTTTCGCAGTTTCGAATCCGTTAGGCTTACCACTCCCGTGTTTCTCCAGCGCTACAAGTGCATCAGATGGGGTTGTTCATGTGCACATAAAATAACTTCTAGACCACAAATTCTTGTAATTCTTGTTTTTTTATGTTCGCTATATGGTCTTCTCTCACTTCAGTGCATTATTTCTCTTCTGAACACTCCGGCTAATTAGAAAAAGCCATAAGCCCATCTACGCAACTACACCCGCATTGGTAAAGGTTCTTTTAGAAAAAAAAAAAATTCGAGCACTGCAGGCCAGACGCAGAACTACTGATGGCCTTGATGATACAATAGGGTGTTTTCACATGACGTCCAACGAACGCGTTTGGCCACCACGGTGGTGGTCACTCTTCGCATTTGCTCGAAAACAAATCCTTGAATGGTGTTTTGCAAGCCGGTCGGGGCCCTATCCTTTTATCCCGAAGACACTTCGGCATTGTCATTCCCGCATTTTCTTTTATGAAAACTAGATGATTGTCGCATTGAAAAATAGGGCAGTTTGTGATCTTTCAGTGTCGCTAGCGCGAAAACTGACCACCAGGGGGAGCAGCCTACGAGCATGCCACCTCACTGCCACGTCACTATATGACGTAGGTCAAGACTCCCTATAATGTCGGTCAGACCGAACGGCCAATAGTCTGAAAGGCTCAGTAGTAGTGGTCTGTTCCTGTTGGACACGCCTTCGTCGATTTCTAATTTATATATGCAGACCATTGTCAGCAGCATCTCTTCGAGACGTTCCAAATCCCATACGCAGAGCAATGGGATGGTGGTCCTTTAAAGCTCGGTCGGTGCATCATTTAGTTCGCTAAGAAAAGTTTCTTCCTGCAGAATCCGGTATGTCTGGGATGTCCGGGATGTCTGGGATATCTGAGCCGCCCATGATGTCCGGGATGTCCAGTCCTGGTAAGTGTCCGCGTCTTTGCACTGTGCGTGTCTCTAGTTGACATGTACAGGGTGTTTCACAAAACGTGTCATTCGGACTTTTATAAAAAAACGGGGCGATGGAAAAATACGGGGTAAACGGCATTTGTATGGCAACTAATAACTAACAAAAGTATTTCCATTTGATCTGAATTTGATTTAACTGAGCCCGAAGAAAAGCTTCAAATGGAGGCTTCAAAGTTTCGGGTATTCAACAGCGCACCAAATCAGTCGCAAAGATGCGCGGAGAGGAGGACATGCTCCTGCCCCCATGAAAGATAGAAGGTCGAAAAAAAAGGGCGGGAAAAAAGAGGCGGCATCATTTTTGTTTGCCGCTTATCAACGTATGGTGGAATGTCACCCGCCTAGTTATCGGCGAGTCTTGTGCTGCACGCCGGTCCGGCGATAAATTGTTCTAGCTTCATGGCCTCAAGGCCTCAATTTCGGAACTTTTTTTGGGCAGTTCCATTTGCAATATCTAGCGGATTTCTTGGTGAATCTGACTAAGTTCGCTACGGGCTCTCTAATTCTGTAAAACTGTAGGTTGACTGGGGAAACGAGTTCATTTAAAGAATGAAATGAAATGAAATGAAAATATTTTTGCAAGGTAGCAAATTTAGTTGCCACATAAATGCCATTTACCCCGTATGGCACGTTTTGTGAAACACCCTGTATATAAGAATGACGCAACGCAACATTGCTCCCTAATTTGTCTCGATTTGTCGATTTGGACATTAGGAAACGCAACACAGCATTTTACTTCGTCCGGCATGTCTGCACACTTGTGCTTGAACCCCGCCACCAGCAGCAGGCACCACCAGCAGTGCACCAAACAATCCATCCACAGGGGTGATGCAAACCCGCCATTGTTGTAGCTACCCTCAAGCGGGTGCCTTTGGCAAAACTGCAATCTTGTCATGGTCGCACGTCATAGAAAATGTCATTTTGAGGTCGTGTGACTTTCTCTGCATGTCGTTTTGCCGCTTACCGACATACTTCCGTCGTCATAAAGCCAAGAGATGAACGTATTTTGCTAGTGTAAACTATGCAGTGCTTCCTCCACAACATGGTAGCCCATGTTTCCCTAGTTTAAGTACGTCGCATCAGCTCAGTGGACCTTAATTCGCGGTCGTCATCACATCTTTGGAAGTCGTCAACAGTACGAGGCCTTACGTGCAAAACTGCGCGTTTTACTGCGGGATTATCGGATAAAAATAATTACCGTGATCGAAAGACATCCGAAACATCGCGCAGAAACAACCGCAATGTTTGCAAACTGTGTGGCCGCCGATCACGGGCGCCGCCATCTTTAAGGTCACGCTTGCTGTGTCGTGCGACCAGGACCCGTCCAGGATGCATTGCGTTCTCCCAACATGCTTTAGTCTATGGACCAATACACTGGATGCCACCCCTGTGCATACATCCATCCATCACACACGAGGTGGAGAGCGGAGGGAGACTCACGTTGATGACAGAAGGCAGACGACAGAGCTCTCATTGAAGTCATCTGCTGTTGGAGAATCCGACACTATCAGGTTTTGCGGGAATCTCCTAGTGCTCGCTGACGGCACTAGTGGCATTTGGAACAAACGCACTGTTCCTTTAGATATTTGGTCACACGTTACAGGCCCGGTTGGAGGCGTGCAAAAATTGTCTATGCTCAGCACTTGCAAATGATCCCGGATCTCGCGCGGATAAAGCCAGCACCCGGATAGTGTTAACCCGAGTTCACCTCTACTTATTTTCTCACTCACAGATGCCCCTGGTGCGGCAGATGCCGAAGAAGGTACGTGTTAATTTTAGCTGAGAATAAGAGCGACTGCCATCGCTGCTGTCCGCACGTCGCCTATGTGGGAGCCATAGGTCGGCACGTCGCTAGAAACTCGCTGGACGTCCCACCATTGTGGGACATATTACCCGTAACAGGGGCCCGTACTCAAAAAACAATAGAACGCTTTGCCACAAAAGATATGGGGTATCCCTTCTGATTCGAGGAGATAGTGTGACGCACGCCTGTTTATGTCAATTACCCTATATCCCAATTGGCACAAAAACTCGCCCCCTTTCGCTTCGAATCAGAAGCGATATCCTGCCATTCATGGCAATGGTTGGCGCTGAGCGCTCTATGCAGTGAAGTTTCCCATCGTTCGACGACAAGTTTTTCGGAGGAATAAAAAGTCTGAAAAATGAACGGCCCCGATTTCAGAGTATTTCGGAGTAGTCATCGCAGAGACAATGCACGGAAAGAAGTGTAAATCGACGACGTCGAATCGACGAAGTGTGAATCGACGTCACCGCCGCCACGCGTTTGGCGGCGTGAAACAAGCACTGAACGCGTGGGCAAGAGAAAGGGTGGAGAGGGCGACCAACAAAAGTGGCGACGAAGAAGTGGGCGTGGCGTTGGGTACTTCAACCGCAGCGCCACTGCGCTACGGCGAATATTACATAGCACCTTCATTACAAGATCTCCTCGTTTTGACGAATGAAATACTATTTTTGGTATATTTATGGCAAGTTACAACTCAATAACTCGAATAAAATAAGCATTGCTTCTACAAAATCTTATTACTCGGCGACGAAATGTCGCTGCTCAAATGGACCGGCAAGTCGCGCCATCACCAGACGCGACAGCGACAAAATTCTGCAGCGCGTCGCTTGTTATGGGGTCCGCGCTTAAGGGTGACTGAGACAATACGATACAGCGCACGGATGTTTTACTACCCATAGCTATTGAAGTAAAAACGAGCGTATTTGCACAAATTGTGAATGGTGAAGTGGGTAGTAATGCCAAGTGGGTAGTAATGCCAACAGGTGGGACAAGTGTGTACTATCCTCCTTTTGGGCCATTCATGCGTGGACCAGCCGAAAAGTAGGTGCGGAAGAAGGGGGGAAAAGGAAACTGGAAAAACCGTAAGGCCGCCACGTGGGCCTTGGAAACATCGGAGTTTCGGTGATGTCGGCGGTGAATGACTGTCATGACTGGCCTTCACGCGTGAATTTCTACCATCTGTGTGATGCTTCTCTTACGACTCCCTTCATGCCGCTATACGATACTACTACCGATACTTACTTACTTTCGATAGCAATGTGACAAAATCTTTCACATCGATATCGCATTTCTTTGAGCCTATGTGCCCCGTCCTCAGTTCTCTTCCTCAGGCTCGAAGAAATGTCACCTTTGTGAATATAGCGTGAAAAGACGTGGACGTTCCTGTACGGTAAAAATTGTGCGTCCAGGGGACCTTAGCCACCTGTGGCGCGCGTGTGCATTTGTGATGATATAGTATCTCTCCCTCCGCAAATGATGCGACGCGATGATAATGCATTTGACCAATCGATTGACACTGACATGATTTGACATCACCACCAAAGCGACCTGGGTGGTGAATGCTGCCCAGTGTCCGTGAAGCTGCTTGAAGAGTGCTTAGGTGGCTGTGAATAAACTTGTCTGAACAAGCTCCTCTTTTTCTGTTACAGAGAGAAAGTGAGTATTAACAATATTTCACTCTATTCCGGGTACCAGGTATGTTAACGCAACGATCGTTAACATATATACACGAATTTTTTTAAACCCCACCTCGAAATATTTAGCGACACTACCCTTCCCTCTCCTCAGTGGCTGATTCCGGATAAACCACCATAAAAAAATCGCTCATCTGGTGGATGAGCGGGCTGAATGTCGGCGTTTGTCGGGTGAATGTCGGCGGGCGGCATTTGGGACAGGGCTCGGAAAATTAATTTGTAATGTAATTCGTTAATGCGTTACTGACGACACTGCTTTCACGGAGAAATGACGCTACGTTTGCATTCCAGTTTCGCAGAAGCCTAACGAGCACGTAAATTTTACTTGAAACATGAAACTTGAAATGGGCAATGAAATGGTGTCTTTACTTCGACTTTGTTCTTCTCCTCGATCTGATCGCATGGCAAATGTGCGATTTTTTTTGGGGGGGGGTATTTTCGTACATTTACATAGGCATAGTTCATGTAGTTCGAGTAGTTTTATTACGTTGTCCCCGCCCAAAAGCATGGTCAATTCAAAAACAGGAGGCTGGCAGGAAATATTCTTGGCTGCAGGTACAGCATGAGGTCCATTCTAAATACAGGATGTGAACATCGCAAATTGTGGAGGCGTTCGCCATAGCGGTTCAGGTATACATATGTAGCCCAGGCATTTTACAGCTGTTCGCAGAACATAGCGCTGCGAAAAAGAAAAAGAAAACTACAGTGTATTATCTACAAGAAAAACGGATCTCCACTATGCAGGATCTGATATATTTACGTACGCAAACATTTCATTTCAGGAAGAAAATTATTATTGCCCTTGTCGTGGTGTGCCTCCTTCTCATCGGCCTTTTGATTATCCTGGCATTCATCTTGAGTGGCTCGAGCAGTAAGCGAAATATACTATGATCCGGAATCACATCCTATCATTATTAATATTGTGAATTTACAAAAAAAAAATGTGCATGAAAACAGTTCTACGTACCTACGTAAAAACAGCGCAGAGGCGGGACATGAACAAGAGACAAGAGAGACATGAGAGGGGAACTGATGTTCTCAGGTTGAAACAACATAGGAAGGACAAATACATACAAAGCCTCAAATTGCCTAAGAAATTAACGATGAAAGTCATTGAAAAGGTTAGCCAGCTGTAGGGCTCGAACCCACATCTTCTGGATCTTCTTGGAAGTCGCTGGGTTCGAGTCGTACAGCTGGCTAACCTTTTCAGTGACTTCCATCTTTCAAGAAACAAGTGCACACGCAGAGCGCTGACTGAACCGAAACCGAAAAGGAGAGAACAACATGAAAGGAGGACAATAACTAATGTCTTTGTACAATATAGGTCCACTGACTGCTTGCTGACACATCTTTCATTCGTGCTCAGTCGCGACAGTGCATGGCCAGATTGCTGCCTGTGTCGGTTTGCAGGGAGGATGAGTGTTCGCGCAGCCTGTCATTCTCAGACACCGACCTGTCTGCCCCACATATGACTTCTCGCACGTCGGAGGAAGGTCATGAATAACATTACACACATTACTGGACATTCCTCTGACGTGCGGGAAGTCATATGCGGGGCAGATACAGGTCCTGGGACGAAGAAAGTGTAGCAGACGACGCTTCGTCTGCGTCACGGAGCGGCGCGTCGTCTGCTACAAAAGGTTGCAAAATGGGAACTTATGCGCTCCAGCAACCAATAGCCCTTGTCCGAATTTCACAATGGAATGAAGTGCGAACGTGCCTCGAACCATCCCCCTATGTGGGTGCTGGGTGTGGGGGGAGGTTGTCCTTCCGACACCTTGGTTAGTGCTTGGTGTGGACAAAGCCTCTTTCCAGGTTTGCCTGCCTTATAGTAGAGCTTGGACGTATAAAGTCTGGAAAAAGAGTGTCAGCCAACGAGAGCCAACCAATAGTAGCCAAGCCAAGAGCACTTCGAATGATCTGTGCTACGTCACTGGTATTGGAACGTAGTATTCAATTCCCATTCAACTGAACTGGTATTGGTTTGCCACATTACATGGTGGGACAGCAAAGCTAAAAGTTACCGGAAGTAATCTCGACAAGGTAATCTTTATTTGGTAACCTGTGCTTCAAAAATGTACACAAAGCGGGACTTCGCGGTCAAGCCTTGTAGTACAGTCCCAATACAGTTCAAGAATTAACAGCTAGTTGTGATTAAGATTTAACAAAAAGTAAAATAGAAGTACATGGGGGGGGGGGGTTACCCGACAACTAACGCACTGATAAGTGGAACACACGGGGAGTTACCCGACAATAAACAGACTGGTAAGTTACTGGACAGCGTTATTTGATTACTATTCCCCCTTCTCTCATTTCCTCCACTTTCTAGCTGAGAAAAGTGCAGAAGAGGATGATCCAGACGTGGATTATTATTATGATCCATCATCGGGAGGGGGTGGTGGTTCAGCCCCATCAAGCGCACATCCACCTTCTCCTCCCTCCCCGACCGTAACCACTACGACGACGACGACACGTAAGCAGCAGTTCTCTATTTGGATACTTGGAAGTGACATTTAACACGGCTGAAAACCCGTGTTTCATCTGCGAAGCTGTCAACCAGGTGTCACCATGCGAAATATTTTCGCTCTGCAGTGTATTGTCACTGCGCAAAAAGCAGAAGGTGCTCAGTGACTACCCCCCCCCCCAAAAAAATGGCATCATGCCGAACACTAAATACCCCCTCGATGCAAAATACAACATTCCCATTCATGTTTACGCGAGCAATTCGTAAATGATGACAGCAAACCGAGAACGACGCCGAAACCGCAGAAACCGAAGAGCAGAAAACCATAGGGTTAATATAGGAAGACTCTAGAGAACGTACTTGGCACTGGGGATTCTCCTGTCCCCGAGCGTTATACTGCCCGGGCGCAGCCATCATGGATAGCTACAGCGGAGCAGCTCCGTTTGTTGCCAACCCTGCGCAGTCACGTGGGGTAACAAACTGCACTCTTAAAAATGAATTTCACCGCATAGCACGCTCCTAGCCAACCACCATCTCGAATGATATCGTTATCTGCTCTGATTTGTTGAAAACGGGAGGCGTACGCCTTATGAACAGCACAATTACAATACAGTACAACAACAACAACAGTATGAACAGTACAATTATGAACAGCATAAGTGTCACAAAAGGCTCTCGAATGATAATTCGAGATGATGGTTGGCCGGGAGCATGCTATGCGGTGAAGTTCATTTTTAAGAGTGTGGGTGGAACGGGACGATGCAGGGAACGACGTCCAGCGAAGGAAGCCGTGTAGTTGCGTTGAGTGCGTATACGAACCTTTTTTTTTATACGCGCAGAATTGAGTAGTGCTCTCGGAATCCACAAGGTAACCGTTGTCATATCACACGTGACTCATATTTTATCTGTGATATTACCTGCGATAATACCAACCATTTGCTTTCCACGGACACGGCTGAAGATATTTACCGCTTATGACGTCTTGAAGTGGCGTTTGTATGCCTTGCGAGCGAAATCTATAAGTAACCCGTCGTAACGAATGTGCAGTCATCTGCGTGCTGCTCTGCCATCCAACCGAGACCGGAAGCCAAACGAAACCAGCCGCCATTCCATGCTATGGTCTGTAGAGTTTTGTGATAGTGGTCGAACAAACGGACGACAGCACACAAGCAAGTGATGTAGTGGGAAAATATTGCTGCTTATTTGCTTAATAAATACATAGCACATGGACAGCAAGTGATGAATTTTGGAAAACGTCACCTGAAGTTTAGCGGAATGAAGTAGCCAACGGAAGGCAACGCCTTCCATGACTAACGGATGGCAGCTCCCTTTTGTCACGCTTCCTTGACAAGAGTCCCTCCCCCCTGCAGAACACACAATGACGTCACCCAGCATTGTCGTCTGCTTCGCAACCTACATTCTCCCATGCCGGATGATGTCAATAGTATGTTGCTTTCAGTGCCCTCCCTCTTTACCGAGGCGAAGCCCTCGCATGTTCCTAACACCCCAAACGTTACGGGTACACTCCACCGCATAGCACACTCTTAAAAATGAACTTCACCGCATAGCACGCCTACCATCATGGTGTTTGTGTTTGTTTACGTGTCTTGCCCAAACTGCCCTGATTTGTTGAAAACGGGAGGCGTGCGCCTTTTTTGTGACACTTACGCTGTTCATAATTGTCCCAAAAAAAGAGTACACCTCCCGTTTTCAACAAATCGGGGCAGATAACGATATCGTGCGAGATGATGATTGGCTAGGAGCGTGCTATGCGGTGAAGTTCATTTCTAAGAGTGCACGCTCCTAGCCAATCTGCCCTCATTTGTTGAAAACGGGAGGCGTACGCCTTTTCTGTGACAATTATGAACAGCACAAGTGGCGCACGCCTCCCGTTTTCAACAAATCTGGCCAGATAACCGTATCAGCCGAGATGATGTTTGGCTAGGAGCGTGCTATGTGGTGAAGTTCATTTTTAAGAGCGTTTGTGATGCTTTCGTTGCGGAGTCCGCCAATCACGGCAACGGCGGTTGGTTGATATCTCGACCAGCTTCTGCGATTGGCTCGCGCAAAGGAACGTCGGTCAATGATTGGCCGGTGCGCGGTGACATCGCAGGTGACTTGATGAACGCAAAACCCTGCTGGGTGTTCACGGACAACTCTCACAATATGTCCTCTTAGTTAATGAGGCAACGCCGTCGTGTTACCTCACAGCTCGAATTCGGTGAGACGAGGGTTACAAATGTGTCCTTTTATAGACATTCCGCACTACTTCATCATGTGCACCATTGGAGCGACTTTCCGGTATGATGACAGGTACAAGTCCGCGAACTGTGATTACTTCATCTTCGACGGCATCCTTCCAACGAATAGCGGATTCATTGGGTCGGAGGATCAGCATGCCTGGAATGCTTTCAAACATGTGAGTTTGAATTGGTCACTGCAATTTCCGTGCTGCAAGACAAATGTGGTCCACTGACGCCGCGAGTGAGAACATTATAACACCGGGTGTAATCATTTACCACCCAAGAACTTCACCGCATAGCACGCTCTGTGCCAACCATTGACGTGAATGATAGGGGTATCACTTGATTTGAAGGGAGGGGGCGTACGCCTTTTTGCGTCAATTTGGATATATGATAATCGACACAAACGGGTATAAACGTACCTTGTACAATCTTAAAAATCACTGGATAGCACGCTGCTAGCCAACCATCATCTCGAATGATACCCTTAACTGCCCTGATTTCTTTAAATCGGGAGGCGTACGCCTTTTCTGTGACAATTATGAACAGCATAAGTGTCACAAAAATGGCGTACGACTCCTGTTTTCAACAAAGCAGGGCAGATAACGACAGGGGGTTGGCTAGCAGTGTGCTATGCAGTGAAGTTCATTTTTAAGAGTGTTGAAACCCGTTCAAGTATCTTGTTATACCCTGAGCTGCAGCGTAACGTTTACCCGAAGTGATCTATACCTTGCATGTGACATTACACGTGGGTAGATGGTGGTGATGGTACATTCTTTATACCTCATATACCGGGTGTTTCAGTTAAATCCCCGGGCTAAATAATTCGCGAACGGGTGCACCAATCCACGAACTGTCCGAGTCCGTTTACGTATTTTTGTCGCGGCTGGTCGCGGCGCAGCGCAAAAGGACGCTCTTTCACTCCCTTATCCATCAATAAATTACGTCCTTACATTAATGAATTACACCAATGAAATACGCCCTTTTGCGCTTCGCCTCGACCAGCCGCGACAAAAATACGTAAACCGAAACCAATTAATTACTGCAACAAATGACCCGCTTCGGTGGCAGATTTTTCTCTAAAAGGTGTCCACTGAAGGTCCCAAAAGGGGTAGTACCCATTTTAATGCCGACAGCGCCCTGCTTTAGAAGATACGCTTTTTGACGAAACTCATTTGCATTTTTATTTTAATAATGAGCGCCTCCCACTCATTCACGGTGTGCAGCTTGTAGGTGGTATCGGACAGATACTTAAGTTCGTGGATTGGTGCACCCGTTTGCGAATTATTTAGCCCGGGGATTTACATGAAACACCCGGTATACATTTCCAACTTACAGCGTAGAAACAGTTGAAAGTGTTGTTGTTGTCAGAACAAATGTAGAAGAGAGACAACATGATGCTGAGTTCCTTTCTACTGCAACAATGTATTCAACGGACCGTTCGAAAATGTGGGAACGAAAATATCGAAAGAGTTGGGGTACAGGTACAGAACGCACAGCACGCTGTGCGTAAAGATTGATCGGGTTATCGCTTCTGATTCGAGGAGAGAGAGAGGTGTACGCCTTTTTGTGGCAATTATGTGTCATAATTGATGCAAAAAGGCGTGCGCCCTCTTTTCGAATCGAAAGCGACAACCCTACCAACGCATATCGTTATCTGTCCTGATTTGTTGAAAATGGGAAGCGTATGCCTCTACACTTATACTGTTCATAATTGTCACAAAGAAGGCGTACGCCTCCCGCTTTCAACAAATCAGGACTGATAACGATATCATTCAAGATGATGGTTGGCTAGGAGCGCGCTATGGAGTGAAGATCATCTCTAAGAGCGCGGCGCGAGTACAGCTCCTTGCACCGCAGGTAATCTGGCCCTCTGGTACGTCTGTAGTACACGAGGTCTTAACACGTACCTCTTTTTTGGTGTTAGTAGCTAACGAATGGTTGCAAATACTACTTTCAGATGACGTGGACAGGAAATCCAAAACCGGAGTTTGGCGTTTCTTTTCCGGGAAAATATATCGACGACTTGACCGATCAAATTTTTGGGAAATCCGCCGAAGATTTGAACGATCTCTTGGCGAAAGGGTATCGATCGTTCGGCGTTCTTAACTGCTTCGGAACTGCGACCCTACTTTCCCGTCCGAACGGAGGTCCGTTCGGAACCCTCTTTGCTGTAAGTAAATCGTGTCACGTAAACAACGAAACGCATTGGCCAAAAAGAGCCTCACCATCATTGTAAACAACTTGACCCATGCGCATTGCATTGCGCCAGTGCATTCTCGAGTACGTCGTTAAAAACACATATGCGGTCATTGCCAACCATCATTCCGAATGGTATCATTGAAAATGGGAGGAGGTGCCTATCTGGGACACATTATCTTGGCCCAGATAGGCACCTCCCCAACAAATCGGGACATGGGATGGGATTATTCGGGATGATGGGTTGGCTAGGAGCGTGCTATGGGGTGAAGTTCTGTTTACAACAGCAAACCAGTGATTAAAGGAGCCTACATTTTTCAGAAAATATTCAACTCTATGACAGCATCGCAAAGGAAGGCTGGCCTTAAAACCTTCTTCGTTGGGCTGCACCTGTCTGCAGGATCAACTGCTCAGAGTTCTGCACTGATGCGGTCCGCGGCCAATATCAAGTAAGCAGTTTCCTACTAGATCTTCGTCGTATACTGCGCCCACCAGTGCTTGCCGCCGATTCCCTCGCAGGAGATGCTAGGACGTTTTGTTTTCGCGTTTGTATTCGCGGGCAGCTGCTCCTTTCAAAGTCTGACATCGACGGGTTCTCAAGAACCGCGTTCGACGCTCTTTGAAGCGCTGCGTGACGCCAAATACCAATTGGCCAATTGAACTGAATTGATTGAAGATATGTGGCCTCGCTTGCCAAGCCTTGCCACTTACTACCGCCTGCCTGCCTGTTCACATAAAAACGCCACAGTGGTCGGGTCTGGATTAATTTTGACATCACGTGGATTTAATGTCGCTCGCTAAAGGACCTGAGCAACTTGCCACCCTTCCACAAAGCACAAAGTTGCCACCGTCCTCGGTGAGGGTTTGAATCCGCTATCTTGGGATCAGGAGGACTCGCAACTGACTGAGCCAGCGGGACGTCACTGAAAAGGTTAGCCAGCTAGAGGATTCGAACCCACACATCTTCTGCATCTGAACACCGATCCAGGGCTCTACCGATTGAGCTAAGCTAACGGTTAGGTTTCCGTTAGGTTCGATCTGGTTCGATTCCGGTTCAGCTCAAAGATGTCGCTAGCAATTACGGTTCAGTTCCAGCTAAAAATGGCGGCGAATTCCGGTTTCGGTTCGGTTCGACGCTCCGACTGGAAGGCAGTGCAACAACATATTACGTCACAACTGCGCTTCGCAACACCGCCATCTGGGAATCGCACACCTTGCTCTATAATTTTGCTCTATATCTCTTTGCAGCCATCTGAACTTGCTCATTCTTCAGACCCATATCACTCCCCTGCCTGCAGTGACTTCGAGCCCCTGCTTCATCTACCCTACTGCCTCTTGGTCGCAAACTCCCATCAAGAACAGCTCCTATTCTTCAGTTGTAAGCGATTATAAGTCATTCGCTCTCGATTATAAGTTCTTGGACGAACAGATAGACTTATTGAAATGAACGTGATAGTGCAGACCAGGCTTGATAACGTAATCTCGTTTCTGTATGGAGATAATACATTGTGGAAGGACATTCCTCGTGTAAGGGCAGAGAAAGTTCAAGGAATAGTGTGCCACCCGTTTTGTAAGTACTGCCCGCTGCTATGAACGTGTTCGAACTGATCATTGCTCTTAATCGGCGATTCAGTACCCCTTATTACCTTACCCCTATACCCCTACCCCCCCTACCCCTATAGAGCTAGGCGAACGTAGTTACCGAATGTAGTTACCAAGATGCAATGCCATCCACAGGTAATCCGCGGTAGGGGTGCGAAGTCCCGAAAAAGTTTCGTGCCTTTGACGCGTTCAAACCCACCAACAGTGCTTTTGGTGCCTCTTATCCGCCAACCACCAACAACTTGGTGCTCCCTCTGGCCGCTCCAAGCGATCGCCATCGCGCGGAGTTCTGGTCGGAGTGGACGGGTTGTTCTAAATAACTATCGCTGAGTGGACAGCAGTCTCATGGGATGCATTTATGCCCAGAGGATGAACACTACAAAAGCTTCTAGCTCATTGTATGCTGTAGCTTGGCCGATTCGATTCAGCAGTAACCACATTTGTTCCCAGTTTCTCCAAGTTTCCGGAAATTTTGCGTCTCTAATCCGCGGATCTTGAACCAAACTACGTCAGGATGTAACGGGCAACGCCGCATAACTAGCCGATGAGAACAAGCGCTGTCCTCGCGGAAATATATGAAACATATGGTGGGGTTTGCATTGTGTAAGCGTGCTATCTTGACGGTTCATCCGTGAGACGATGCGCAATCCGCTACTGCAGTAACGTGTCCACTATTTCGAATTGGTTCAAGGGGCGTCGTAAAACTGACGCGTTGTAAAGCATCGCAGGGCGGGCCATGACCAGTTGGAACACCACAGTAACTTCCAATGAAGTAAGGTACGTTCGATGAGGCCTGCACTCCCTAAACCAGATCGAGCGCTGCAGGGCCAGTTCTGAACTAGCGCAGCACCAGGCCAGCTCTAGTTCAACGGTGCAACACTAGTGCCGCCGCGAGACGAATATCGAAGTGCAGCGCTAGTGTAGGCCTTCTCCTCTCCGCGAGTCTTAACACCGCTACGGACATTTCAATCACATGTGCATTGCTGCATTTTAATTTCGAACGCAAGGAACTGTGGAACAGCCATGGAACTTGCGGATTCTGAGAGCGAGGACGAAGAATTCGACGACCTGGTAACCGTGATAGCGGTCTTCTGCGAACTGACAGGAACCGTGTACCAATGTACACCGAAACCGTACTGAATCGTTATTTCGACCTTGAATTCAAACGACTCTTCCGGCTTTCTCCAGATACGTTCTAGAATTTACATTAACTATTATTTGCCTTGTGTCGTCCGCTGCCATTGCCGCCATTACGCTGCATTACCGTTGAGCTGATCCATGCGGGAGTTTCCTTGCACTAAGGCTACACTTGGGCATGCACTAGTTTGAAACAAACGACTGCAGGGGGCGCTCGGGCAGCACTGGCGCGTACAGCACCACCTGAACTAGTTCAGGCAGTGCAGGCCTAATCGAACATACCTGTTTCGCTTTCGCAATTATCTTATCATTATCATCCATGTGCTTCTGAGCAACTTGTGACCGGATGACAACACTTTCAGCAACGGGCTGCACAGATGTTCTCTGCTGCATCCAGCACCGATCTATACTTTGGGATTTCCTTCTCGCTGCGTGCCAACTTCTATCAGCTTTCGTCGACGGCGACGGCGACGTCGGCAGGGTACACACGACCTTGCCTGTCTAGCATCTCTGGAGACTTCAAAACCGCATGCAATCAAATAAGAAATTACTTCGCCCTCCCCGAGAGCACTGACTGTACACATGGAGCATTCGATACTACGAGGAAATACTCCCACACGTATACTGCGCAGCCGTGCATGAACACACTAGTAAGTAAAGAACCTACTGTGGCTATGTAGAGACAGCAGAAAAAGGAGCCTGTCAGTCTTGAGAGTAGCGAGTTATCTGCTCTCCGCAGTAGTATAGTTACTAGACTTACTTGACCATTTATTTACTTACTGCATTTATTGGAATATTTTTCACACGTCTGTTCCACACGGCTTCAAATGCCTCGCCGTTTGCCCCCCCCACCCCCCCAAGGAGGAATTCCTCGAGTTTTGTCAGTGGGAAATGCGGGAAACATGTAGGCTGACGCAATGGCCGACCGACCTGCCGGGATGCAATTCTTGGTTTCTACCAAGATGGCAGAGCACTGGTGATGCACTACGTTTGAACTGTGCAACACAGTGCAACACACACAAGCACTCCCCTAGCCGTACACACAGAAAAATAACGATTCTTCGAGAACGAAAGGATGGCTAAGGATATCCTGGCGTCCGACTTCCACGGTGAAAAATACGGACAAGCCGAAGAACTGTGGTAGAAATGCCCTTTGGACCCACCAGAGGCAGCAACAGTTAATCCCCCCACCGTTCCCCCACCGTAGATGCACCCGTGTGCTTCGGAATACATAACGTCAAATACTGTCAAATACGGTCCGTAGCGGGCGCTGTGGTTACTCCTGTGGTTATCATGCTGACATCATTGCAATGTTTTTGTTTTGTATTGCTACTAAAGAAAGGGAACACCTTTCACGTCACGTGGAGTCGACAGGGGCCTTGGTGAATGCGCATGTTATTTTACATTCTACTACAGAAACCTATTTGCGTAAAAGTGTAGGTAATTCCCCCTTGACAACACAATTTATGGTAACTTCAGTGTAGTAGCTGGTTACATGATAGCTTGTTGCTATTTTCGCAGTGTAACCTAGTGCGAGAGGTCGCACTGTGATCGCAAGCGCCAGACGCAGGTGTTGTCACGAATAGCATTGAGTGTTCGAGAACTGCATGAATCTATGGCGGTGAACCAGTTCTGTTCCCTTAGCGGTCCAATCTTGTGCAGTGTTCTGCTTCTAAAGAACGATGGCTTTCCTCTTTTTCAGTACAATAAGACCAGTCAAGAAGTGCAATACAGTCCGAGGCTTGGCGTTCTGCTAGTTGACGTCAATATGGACAACGTTGAATGTCAACACTGGTCAGGGTGGCAGAGACTACAGAGAGTTAAAATAATGAGCGACCTCCTCCTCGTTTTGCGTAGAGCGAACCCCTGAGAGATTGCGCTGGAGCTGTCAACAGCGAGGTTTAAATGGCTCACTTGATCAATAAAAGATGGTTGCTGTATCATCTTGTCCCACTTTCAATTACGGCAGTCAGCTCTTTCAGGTTCCTTAATGTCCTTAATTTTTTTACGGACAGCCTGCAGGCACTAAAGCGGAGGACTCCAAACCCACCAAACGAAGAAACACGTTTGAAAACACCTATAGGGTCACTCAATCTAGCAGTATTAACCTTACAGGGGCCTGTTGAGAGGCTGCAATCAGCCGTTGGTCAGAGAAGGCATTTACTTTCTGTATCTTCGTGGCGTCCACTCTGTCCCTCGCACTAAACGGTCTAAACGGCCTCGTATAGGCGGCGCATAGGTGTCGCTGAACGTCCTCCTCCTCACTTCCTCCTCGCTTGCGAATCCGTTAATCAAGAGCGCAATCTTTCGAAAAGGGAGAGCTGGAACTGCCGCGACCATGGGCTTCAATTCTGCATCGCACAGCCTTCCCTTCACAGCCTTGTACCTTCGCAAAGTCATCTCTCTCTCACTGTATAATGGACGATGACATCCACTGCTACGTAATCGTGGCGGTTCTGTGAGGCTTTAGCGCTGATGAGTGTCATTGAGAAGTGAATGCACCACGGACCATGAAACGACTCTCGCGAATTCAGAGTACTTTGCCGTAAACGGCTCTCGTGATCTCTCACTATCATACACACCGACTTTTAACAGTATTCAGTCCACCAGGGGCACAGTTACCATACAAAAATAGCGAGCCATGACCGCTGGATACATCCGCTTCGAAGCTGGCTTACGTCATCGTCGTCCAGTTCTCTCAACCAATTGTGGACGACCGGGAGCACACACCCGGCGGGACCACCTGGGTGCGTGGTTTGGACAATGACGAACGTCGTACGCCTGCCGTATCAGTAGAGATATGACGAAACTCAAATTGTCGACGCACACAGTGGTATCATCTTGCCCCGTTTTCAATTGCGGTGCAGACAAGCGAACTCTGCTGCAAACACCCAGCGTCACTAAAATCTAGCAGTAATGATTAGTAAAAGGCGTCGTTGGCCTACCCTCCAAGTTCTGCACATAACAGCCACTGTTCCATATTATTGTGCACGTTACAGGTAGAAGTGCTGCGATCGTGTTGTGATCATCTGGCCCTGGTGCTACATACAGGGTGTCCCAGAAAACGTGTCATTGAATTATAATCAAAAACTACGCCACCTATAATCATGCGGTCAACAGCATTTGTTGTTATTAGTCTTTTGCCTACCTTCTAATGTGAATGTCATGTACTCCAAGTTTAATTATGTAAATGCGAATGTATGCGAACTGAACTGAAATTTGCCAAGGAAAGGTCACTTTTTTACCCCACCAATATGAAAAGCGTGCCGAATTCACTCAAATTCATGATATATTCGCAGTGATATTCACGAGCTATCCCATCGAAAAAAATAGCCGAATATCATGCTCTTTGGAGCACCGGACCATAGCGCGCGATGACTTTTTGAGCGCAATCGCTCTCAGTGCGACGAAAGGAGGTTCCGAAGCCAGCCCACAGAGTGATAGTAGAAAAAGTAGTAGTAGTACCTAAAATTGGGAGAGGGAGAGCATTATCCCAGCGAAAGTCGGATGTGATAAGCCGTGCCTGTTTCATTTCTTTCTGCTGTGTCGGGGAGGGCTGGGTTTCCAAACTCCTTTCGTCCGGCTGACAAAGATTGCGCTGAAAAATTCATCGTGCGCTATTCTGTGCGCCCTCCGTAGAGCATGATGTTCGGCCATTTTTTTCGATGGGATAGCCCCTGAATATCCCTGTCAATTATCATTAATTTAACTAATTTGGAAACGCTCTTCACATTGGTGGGGTAAAAAAGTGACCTTTACTAGGCAAATTTCCGACTTAAGCTCGCAAAAATTTACATAATTAAACTTACGTTACACGACATTCACATGAGGAGGTGGCAAAAACCCAGTAAGAACAAATGCCATGGACAGCATGACTCTAGGTGGTGTAGTTTTTCATTAAATTTAATTACACGTTTTCTGGGACACCCTGTATGTGGCTATGTTACTTCATTCATTCCGACATTCACGGGCTACACCCGGTGTGTCATTCTTGGCATTCGACGGTTTGCGGATGGAATCCTCAGCTGTTCCTTTTACCGCGACCATCGTACTGTCACGGAAGATCTCATGTCATGTTTCGAGTCTCTGGTTTCAGATCTACATTGCCCCATCCCCCAGTTCCGAAGTTGCGGTTTGACTTTACGTGCAAATACAGACTCTGAGAACGAAGAAAATAGGGCCACAATACATCTGTGCTGCCTTTTGGACTCTACAGTTTTACGGTTTCGAATGCAAAAAAAAAAGAATGCACAAGAAGCACAAAGCGGAAGAGAAAGAAAACTGTACCGGAAATGACTCCGCACTCGTGGCCTGCACTGCGCTGGGGTCTTAACACAGGAGGAATCAGGGCAGCATTTCTGAAAAAAAAAATGCTTCTAGCTCTTCTTGTCACCTCATGCCTCATTTGTCAATGTCTTGCATGTGTGCCATAGTGTAACTCATTCTGTGTGCAGTGTCATCGTCACAGCCAACAAGAAAATGTTTGCAAGACCACCATCTGTCATTGCCTATACCTCGTCCAGTCGCTGGTCAACTTCGTTTGATGCAAAGCATTAATTGCAGTATGCGTTTCAGACTACCAGTTCAAAGATGGATCCATAAAATGTGGCTTTGTCTGAAAGACAGTCCAGAGCTTATTGTAAATATCGCTTTACAGTGTTATGGTCTGTAACACTTAGGGCTGTTGAAGATGACCTACATTAAACTACAATTGATTTTCTTCCTCCTCATTCCAAACGCCCTCTCCATCTTCACTTGTTTCTTGAACTGCCCTCATCCAAGAAACAATCCTGCAGACGCCCATGATGACAACTTGGTCCCACGATGTGCAAATCAAATCAACCGTTCAAAAAATGTCAGTCAGGTAGGCTGTACTGATAAAGAGCGATAGGGAGAACCTTACATGATTCTGCATGAGGACACCATCGGCAGGGGGCCAGTGGAGACAAGCTGTGGTCAGCTGCTGTGCTGGCAATGTTTTGCTGCGGCAGTTGGCTGACCATGACCTAGTAGTATAACAGTAGCTCAGGTGGCTGACTCGTCACAGAAGGCATTTACTTTCTGCATCTTGGTGGCGTCTACTCTATCTGGTGCACCTACTAAACGGCATGTTCCTATACGCGGCTCGTAGGTGACGCTGAACGTTATTTTCCTGGCATCTTGCTCCTTGCGTGCACTTTTCAAGAGCGCTACTTTTTCACAGCATATAAACGTGTACTGTGTGGAGTCTATGAGCCTTTGCAAGTCATCACTGTCTCTGTAATGGACTACTGCCACAAACTTAATGGTCTGCGAGGAAGAAATATCGTTGTGAGCATGCTCAGTTAGTGCAGCGGGCAACCCATTCATAGGTTATGCCACAAAAATGTTACTGAGAAGTGGATACCTTTCTGCAGTATAGTAAAGTCTATGTTCCTAAGAAAAGGGCATTGTCACTTGCAGGGTCGCATTCTTCAGTGACCCTTTGCTCGAACCTATCCTCAGTCTATCATCTAAACCTGTCTATACTTAGCCGACCTAGACCTAGCCGAGGAAATCGCTTGTGCTCTACTGGAGTACTATGCAGTAGTGCTGGCGTTTTCTTGAAGTGAAACATGGTAATGCCCTGAACTGCTGGGTCAAAAGCACCCACAGATATAGTTTACATATTAGGAGCCAGCCTATGAGGTCTTCCACCAATTGTGAGAAGTAGCCAAGCACCCCAGATTAATAAGAACACATACTGAAATTCTAGACCAATGAGTGGAATAGACCAATATGTGGTCGGGGTGGTCTCTGACATCTTGGGTCAGTGTAGCCAATCAGCAGAAAGAGATGCCAGAAAATGCATGCGATTGGTGTGAAGGTCAGCGGTCAAGTAGGCGCAGCCATTGCGTGGAATAAACCAATCTGTCATACTGCAGATTAAGTAGTGCTGAGTAACTAGTGCCTGAATAAGTAGTGGTAAGTAGCACCACAAGGATAGTAGCTACACTATAAGGTGGTGCACGTGAAAGAGAATGTGGGCAGAATGTTCATCCTGGGCTGACTTCTAGGGGAACAAGGACAAGGCAGTGGTGATCAGTGGGTGGTGAACAAAGACAAATATGCACGGCTGGCGCACCATAGACCAAACAGCGTGAAGGGGCAGGTCTATGACGTAGCTGGAACCAGCTAATGGTATGGAGTTTGCTTGAACTGGATACAACTAGCTTGCACAACATTAGAAAAAGTGGTTATGTCTTGTGCTAGATCTCTACTACTAGCTTGCACAAGATTAGAAAAAGTGGTTATGTCTTGTGCTAGATCTCTACTACTAGCTTGCACAAGATTAGAAAAAGTGGTTATGTCTTGTGCTAGATCTCTACTACTACAAACGTATGGCCGCGTTGGGCCCATCTATAGTTCAGTGCTGCTAGGTTAAATTGTGTGTATTATGGGAAATTAGTAATTGACTGAGAGGTGTAGATATTAAGCTACCATTTAGTACAGATACTTTAACGCATTTTGATTTGATGAAAATAACATGCGTTATGCGGGTACACAGGTGCTTGAGCATTGGTGAAAAGTGTTTTGCCATCGCTTACTCTTCGACAAAGACAGGGTGAAATAATTTGTTTATTTGTCATCCCTAGGAAACAAAGAACAAGAAAAACCGTGGGGCGTGTCCAATAGCTTTCGCTAGTATAATGTATAATGTAGTATAATGTATATGTATAATGTATATGTATATATATGTATAATGTATATGTAGTATAATGTATAATGAGGAAGTGTCTATAATAGTGAGTCTATTTAGTAGACGTTAGAAGCCTGCCTAGCTCTACCTTTAAAATACCTCCAATATCTCCGCGCAGGAGTACACCCAACCCGACAGTGTGCACACTGTCGAAACTGTACAGTGCTTCTTGCTCCAGTGTCCCTTTAATGACCACCTTGTCAGACCACTCCGCCAGATCCCTCTAACCCTGCTGGGAAGCACTGTATCGTTACCGTCAGTACTATCTTTCGGGGCGACACATAATGGGAGGTAGCGCAGTGTGCTGCATTCTGTATTTTATATGTATATCAATCACTCTGTTTTTAGCTTTTTCGAAAGAGCACAAGTGTGTCTTTTCCGATACTTAGAACTAGTGCTTTTAGATGTCACGAGCACTGGCTAATCTCCGATTTCGGGACGAGGAGAAAGAAGGTGGTGTCTGTAAGAACAAAGAAGTGGCTCATGGCCATTATCTCATTGGCAGAAGAAGAAGAAGAAGAAGAAGAAGGATCACTGGCGAATCTCCCTTTGGGGATCAAGGCCAATGGACGAGGAAGAAGAAGAAGCATTCCTCCTGTCATTTTGGAACAACAATGGTCATGTGAGTTTCTGACCTGTTATTTGAGCCCTTGCATTTGGTTTGCTGTGTGTGGCATGTGATCGTAGGACCTTATGAGAGGCACCCGTAGAGATAAAATGTCTACTAACTCGCCCAATTGAATATGTACTTCCAGCATTTTAAACGATAGCCAAGATGGTGTTGGAATTATATTTCTAGCATTTTTGTTATTGAACTTTTTTACAAAGTTCAGCAAATCACCTAACGCCTTTACGCCATTACTCCAATGGAAAAATAGTGGAGTACTTGCAGTAAAATTCTTGTAGGAAAGTCCGAGCACTGCAGTGGTGGTCCACGTCACAGCCGTTGGGACCAGACATAGAACTACGTGTGGCATTGATGATAATGTCGCGGTAAGCGCGGGCTATCACCTCTACCTAAAAGGTTCATCTAGAAGGTTCTGTAGCAGAATTATGTTCCTCTACGACACGCTTGCTTTGATTTCCCATTCGTGCAGACTTTGTCAGAAAACTCGCCGCACTATTTCTTTGCCAACGCGGACCATATGAAATATCATTTCCTTTGCTGCGACACGTGATACCTGATGACGTTCGTGCCCACAATTATGAGTCGCTTGCACTACTCTTACATTACCGGCCTCACCGGTCGAGACACACCACACATACCACAACGAAGGATTGCATTGTACGTTAGAATTTACCACAAAAGTGCTCCTTTAAGGCTTGGTGCGTGTGGCGTTAAGGGTTCGAGAAAGGTGTCGCTAATTTCCTCCTGCAGAGTCTGTGATGTCACCCATGGTATCCGAGGAGCCAGAGGAACCCGAAGCGTCCGAAGTGCCAGAGGTGCGTGAGGTGTCCGGAGATGGTAAGTTACTGCACCCTAGCCATTTCATGAACCATGAAGTAAGTTTACTCTCAAGAGTCCTACTGAATTTGTGTCATTGCACCCTGCGTGTCTCGCACAGTATTCTACTAAAATACTGTGCATCTATGTAATGCGGAAGTATCATGACTTTAAGCGTCTGGCAGCACTGCATCTCCAATTTGTATCGTCAACACAGCAGTTTTCCAACGTGAGAAGGAGAGCGGAGACGCACACTGTTGCCAGAAGGCAGACGCCACAGCTGTACTGTTGGAGACCCCGAAACTGTAAGGTCTCTAGAGAATCTGGAGAATAGAAGTAGAATCTAGAGGTAGAATCTCCTAATGCTCACTGACGGCATTTCTGGCACCTAGCCTTTAGCCGAGGCTGAAACAAACTGCAGCACTTGGAAAATGTTCGCAATGTCTAGACAGAATGTCATTATTTTTTAGGTGCGCAACAAGTGTCTATGCTCAGAACGTTTGTCACATAGCACTTGCAAGCATGGTGATGATTCGTGATGATCCGGGATCATGATCGGGGGTCTCGCGAGCGGCACTATGGTGTGGATAGTGTTAATCTGAGTTCACCTCTATTTTCTTACTGACAGATGGCGCCGGCGCAGAAGGAGGAGACGACGAAGGTACGTGCTAGTTCACTCATTAATTCTAATCCAGAATAAAATGAGGGATTGCTATCGCTGCTGTCAACTTAGACAAGACGACAGCTTGCAAAATATCAGCATGCCACATGTCATAGCCACAGGCTGGCACTTCACTAGAAATTCATTCGTCACGTTATGGCATAATGTCTATCACACCAAACTTATCAACCCCCTTGAAAGCCCATCGTAGAACGTTTGCTTCAAAACCTGTACCCAAAAAACCTTTATGCTTCTGTGATATTGATGGTGAACGACTGCCATGATCGCTTTCACAGTGAATTAGCCACCATCTGTGTGATGCTTCTGTTATGACACTCTTCATGATACGATACTACTGCGAAACTGGTCTCGATAGCAATGTGGGGACATCTTGTAATGCTCTAAAGGTTGGTGAATGTTCTACTCTGCAAGCTAAAGGAAATATCACCTTGGTGAATGTAGTGTTGAAAGGCGTGGCTAAGCGATTTAGGCCACATCCATTGGGGGAGCAACACCTCTGCAAATGGACGCATTTGTGAGTGCCAAAAGATGGGCTTGGGACGTTGACGTGATGACACGCCAGCGCTTCAAGCGACCGGGGTAGTGAACGCATGCCCCGTGTCCTTGTAGCTGCATGAGGAGTGTACAAGTGGCTCTGCATGAACTTGAACTAACGCTTCTTTTTCTCTTACGTTTAGAGAGAAAGTGAGTATTTCAATATTTCATGCTTTTCTGGGTACCTTGTAGGCCAGGTTGAAGGCGCGTTGACATATACATGCAGTGATTTTTCCATTCTTTACCCACAAATATTTCGCGACACCGCCCTTCCTTCCTGTGTTCGAAACACGTGCGTATGCCTCCTTGTCTGGTTCTGGATAAACCACTGTAAACAGATAGCTTCTCGTCGAATGAACCTCCACCAGACACAATGAGGGGATGGAATATTGAAAAAAAACTCAACTGTGCTTGGACTTTCTTTTGTAATGCATCATCATTACTCACTAGTCTCTGAAAGTGATACATTAGAGTACTTTTCATGCTTATTAATACATTAAAAATGCCACTACCTTCATCGAGTAATGACTACTTTTGCATTCCATTTTCTCAGACGCCTCTAAATGAGCAATGAAAAGTAAATAAGCAACTATAGATAAGAATTGCAAAACGCATTGCCAAAACTACACAAACGGCCCTCGAAGCGTAGGGGCCCTCAAAGGGTGATTTATTATTATCAAACTTATTCACAAAATTGAAGGAAGTGCGAAACGTAATTTCTGACGTCTGCAGACAAATTCTCAAAATAAATGATAAATTTCTGGCACCAATTACTAGTACTAGAACCCATTGAGATCTTACATTCAAGACTTATTTTATGCAAATTGAGCAATTCCTTGTGGAGCTGTACGGCTTGAAAAATGCATGACAAATGCCATTGGGGTAGGAGGGTGTTGCACTCTCTTTTCAGCCATGTAGCTTGTTACGCCTTATCTTACTTTTTTTTCTAAGAGAGTGGAACAGTTTTGTGCAGATGAATAACTATTGCAGAAACTGCACATAAATGTTTCAACAAAGTTTTCTGCACGCCAAATTGAACAATGATTGCCAATTATATTGCGTGTGTCAGACTTGAAAATGCCGTCACTCTGTATTTACGTTCAAAAACGTTTCATTTTAGGAAGAAAATAATTACTATTGCCGCTGCCGTAGGATGCCTCCTTCTCGCCAGTGGCTTGATTATCATGACGATCATTCTCGCTGGCTCAGACAGTAAGCGATTATCCTGTTATTCTGTTAGTGTTGACCATATCCATATCCTGTTCCATAGCCATGTCCTGTATGGTAGCCAATCAAAAAAGTGCCTATAGGTGCAAACATGTGAATGAGAACAGTTCCTATTGCACGAGGAAAGGTTGTAACAGTGAGATATATGAGATCGAGCAACGAATATCCATTGCCAGATCTCTATAATGAAATTAACCGAAACCCAACAAGAAAGTGCTACGAGAAGTCAACCCCCATGTGTGGGGGCGGGCGGGGGAAGGTTGTCCTCCCGACACCTTGGTTGTCGCTTGGCTCGTGTGATTTCCGTGGAGAAAGCCTCGCTTCTGGGTCTTGCTGTCCTAATAGCGCTTTTTACGTAAACGAAAATCTGTAAAACAACGAGTGATGAAGATAACCGACGTCGAATACCAGTGTTTCCTATGCATTAACAGGAACGCATTATCCGCATTAGCTACGCATTAGCCCGAAACTTTTTGCTTCATTTTCTAGCTGGAGAAACCTCAGACGAAGCTGAAGAGAAGGATAAGTATGAAGGTTACGCACCACGACCGCTGATGCCGCGCCCTAAAACCACCCCACCTCCTATCCCCACCAAGACATCGACGAAAGCGCGAATAACGACAACGACTACAAGAACCACAACAAGCACAACAACCACAACAGCCACACCGACCACGACTGGTAAGCAGCATAGCAGAGCGTGTTCTAGCTCTCTGGGTGCTTAGAAGGAGCCCATCTATGGCACGTTCAGCCCTTTTCTTTCTCTCTGGTGGGCTCTTGCATTAGCACCTGGGGTGCACACTGAAACTAGGTGGTATGGCATGACCCACCCAGCCCAGAGGCCATTTAGCAAATCATCCAATAAACTTGCCTCTGGCTTCTTCGCCTGTACTGCCTGCCCAATGATATAGAAGCGCTGAAGTGCCTGTCGTTCACTTTGGTGGCGACAGTTTCCGAGGATTGTGATCTCCGCGTGGTTGACTCAGGTGCCGTGCTCATGCAGCTGGCTAGGTACAGGACAGGATATGGCACACAACGCTCAGTAGGGAAGGTTGTAGCGGTTCCTTCCCCGAGCGCAAGTGGTTCCTTGAATCTTGAGATGTGTAGCGCCCCCATGCAGCTGATTTTGTCTAATTGGGGAGCCACGCTGTAGTTGTGTAGACCGATATTGTTTTTCTTCTGCCAGCAAACGACACGCATTGCTCGAGTCCGTCGCATACAAATCACCGCGTGTTACTAGAGTTGGTCATTTCTTCAAGGACCGTGCAGAGTACAAGGCGCCCCTGCAATGGGAGTAAAGGATCCAATGCGCTTGAGTAGTATAGTACTAGTACCGATTACACGCTTGATGGCGCTTCGCGCACGTTCACTGCGGAGCCACGTATTAAAAGGGGACTCTGGCCGTTAGGCGGAAGCCAAATGTGAGGCTCGACCTGTCAATCAATGTTTTCCGTGCATTTCATTGGTTGCCGTTTTCTATGGGGGCCGCCATGTCACCAAAATCATGAAAGTGTTCCTTGGAACGGCGAAGCAGGGCTTACTTATATTCAGCTTCAAATTTCGCTTCGCCATTATTTACGCGAAAATTATATATTTCGTCGCTAACGTTAGGCCTAGCGAAGATGTAGTGATCCCAAGAAAATAGCAGGTCTTAATTCGGTAACAAATGGAGGAAGGTTACAAATGTTTTGTCCTTTTGCAGGTACCATTCCGCATTACTTCATTAAGTGTACCGTGGGAGAGATGTTCAAGTATGACGACAGTTACAAGTCTGCGAACTGTGATTACTTCATCTTCGACAGCGTCATTCCAACGGCAAGTGGATTAATTGGGTCTGAGGATCAGCATGCCTGGATGGCGTTCAACAGCGTGAGTTTCGGTTTCTGCAATTCCAGGTCTGCGAGGCAAACTTTTCTGGTCTACTACCGTCGCAAGTGCGACCTACCCAAACAGTATTTTTGTCTTGTCCTATAGCACACATCTTTGTGGTCTCGCGCAATAACTCGGAAGAATATTTTGTTAATGACCCTTGTGAATTGTCTACAGAAGACGCAATTTCAGGGGTGTATTCCACGGATTCGCTGTTTTCACTGTACTGTCATTGCATCTCCAGATGGCAATACCTCTATCATCACCATCTGTCAAATGAATAAGACCTTCGCTTATATCCTCGGCACATTTACGAAAGTAATGTTCGTGCCACGTAGGATGTAAACGACGACACAGCATGCATACCGCGGTTCCTGCCGTGCATCCCCTGCCGTCAATACGTCTGAAATTAGAAACTGTAGCCTCGAAATTCCCTTACCCAACTAAAACGAACTTGGTGCCTGCTCCTATGTTTTGATACAGATCATTCATCGAATTCAAACAGAATACAAATACAGTCGGACCTCGTTTTATGAACCCTCGATATACGAATTCCCTCAACTTACGAACGGCTCCACAGGGAACCAAACTTTTTCCGTGTATTTTGACCTCGTTTTACGAACCCTCCATATCCGAACTATGAACGGATTATGAGGGAACGGACCCAAAGTAGCCAAGCCATTCTGACCTCGATATACGAACGGGCGTTATGAACGTACAGAGGACAGGCCAATGGACCGGAGGATAATGAAAGTTCCTCAATACATGCTGCCAAGGTCAAACATATACAATGTCCGAACGCCACTACGTTCCACAAACATGATTCACCATTTCCTGAAAGAATAATTCGGGCGTTTACAGCCGAATGGTTGTGAATTTGGACCAGGTCTCCGAGATGGTAACATCTTGCCGTCCCAAGAAAGCGTTCAGTCCTGACACCCGGTGACAAGCGTGATATTTGCCGTTGGAAACAGTCTCATCCGCGCGCGATACGGTACTTTGAGGACCGGGTGCATGAGTCAAGTGTCAGACTTCTGTCATCTCTTCTAAACAGGATAGACACTGCAGAAAGTATGGTGCAAAGCACAATTACGCAGTATTTTCAAAAATAAAACTTATTCAAATCAATTTCCCTTGGTTTTGTGAGGTATTTGTGCACTGCAGACCTCGGACCTCGATTTACGAATACCTCGATTTACGAACGATTTTCTGAGAAACGAAGGGTGTTCGTAAAGCGAGGTTTGACTGTACATCGTTCCACTTCCCATTCTTCTTTTTTTCTGCAGTAGGGCCAACCCTTACTGTGCCTCATTTATGGCCCTTGTTTATTTTTGTTTTTCTGATTAAAGATCGCTTACAGTGAGGCTGCCCTTTTTTTCTGCCTTTGCGCTTGTCGTACTGGCAAGCTGTTACTCGGCAGTGCACAATTTTTCCTGAGATCAGCTACTTCTTAGCAACTTCTCTGACAAGCCACAGCCTTTCACTCGTATCGAAATTCCATGACAATTCTCAGATTTCCAGGTTGTTAGACACTATATGTATGTGTGTATATATGTATGTATGCATGCACGTAGATACAGTAGATAAAAAATTGTAAACGTGTCATTTCCTGTCAGCATCTGTATATACACTCTTTTGCAAGTGTGCTGCTCTTTTGCTCTGTAGTTACTAGCTTCGACTTCCGCCATTTGTGTTATGGAACCAAATAACACAAACAAACGAAATATATTCGTCACTGTTTGTATCTGGGATAACAACAATGCAAATAGCATATACTTTATACTTTGGCGGTCACTCACAAAAGGCCACTATGTCCAATAAATACATGTAGTCAATGGATGGAAACCTGCGTATTCAGAAACGTGACAACGCCACAGTACTACTGCTATCGCAGACAGTGCCCTGGCTGTGCGAACCAGTCGAAATCGGTGACATGTGGTTGTACCTTCAACGACACACAACATGAACAGACACCTTTCAGAAACAGTCGCTGAAGTGAAATCCTATGCACCTTATACATAGTTGCAGTACGTGCAATAAATTGCAACAGTTTTTGGTCAGTTTTGAAGGAGTCTGAGGTACAGAATTAATCTAGTCAGTGGTACAGAAAAGATAAAGTGATAGAGAGAAATTGCGGTACATTTATTACAACTACTTGTTAAACAGACATGTGTCGCTATTTGTAAACAAATTTTAGAAAACAGAACCCCCGGAAGAGGAAGCTCTCTGACGAAGTGTACGAAAAAGGTATGCGCGAATAGTATATAGAGAATATGTAGTGGGAATTAAAGGCTAAAGGGAAACCTGGAAAGTTTAAGTTGGCTGACCAGAGCAAAGACGAGCAGACGACAGTAGAAAGAGAATAAATGTCGTCATTGTTCGTGCCTTGCACAAAAATACGTCTTCCAGATGACGTGGACAGGAAGTCCGAAGCCGGAACTTGGAGTTTCGTTTCCGGGAAGTGATGTCGACCAGTTGACTGCTGCCATCTCGCAGACTGTCGCCCTGAGTGCATTGAAAAATCTCTTCACAAAAGGATTCAGACTGTTCGGCGTTCTCAACTGCTTCGGAACCGCGTCCCTACTTTCTAGTAGCAGATCTGCGTTCGAAGGCTTGTTTGATGTAAGTAAATCCTGTAGCAGAAACAGCGGGAAGAAAAAGCATTTCCCAAAACGTCTGACCATTGCAAACAACCTGATCCATAACACAGCTTTGCTTTGGATATGCATGAGAAAAAGGAAATGTAGGAGAAAGTACGTGACAAAGTGTCTGTGGTTGCGCGCTTTGCCCCCTTGAAAGTACCTTGCCCACTCCCACACACGCACACATGGACAAATCTTGGGAATACCCATAGTGCAGGACCTATAGAAAACAAGAAAAATCTCTCCACATACGACTGATTTCTTTACTAGTTTGAACCGCACCGGCTTTCAACAAACATAACAAAATACAGTTAACGTTTCGGGTCCCATTCGGGTCCCATCATCAGAATGACGCTGTCCTGGTCGTCACCGGGTATTTACGTAGAAGAGGAGCGTAGCATTCTGGGAGGGGGCCTGGTTGTCGATTGATAGCTTCTTTTGTTTTCTTTATGTGCCATGACTCCAGTTGTCTCCTCACCCCCCATTTGTTCTTTTTCGCCAGAATGCATGGGTTGTCAAGGTCTAACACGTGTCCTGTTTTGCGCGCGTGTTCACACAGTTCTGTTGGGTTTGTTGCTGATTTCTCGATATCTTTCTTGTGTTCCTTCATTCTTGTTCGTGTTTTCCTTCCTGTTTCTCCGATGTACACGGCAGGGCAATCTTGACAAGATACCTTGTATACAACGCCTCGTTCTTCTTCCGGTGGTGTTCTGTCCTTGGGGTGGCTTAGTACGTTCCTCAGTGTTGTCGTGGGCTTAAATGCAGTTTTAATGTTCACCTGGGAGAGCACCCGTCTAATTGGTTCTGACACACCCTTCAGGTAGGGGATGGTAACGTACATGGGTCTTTCTTGACTACTTTCCGCCTGTTCCGGGCGTGTATTCATCATTCGGTGGTATGTATCACAGATAAATTGCTCGGGGTATGCCCTTCTTCGTAGATCCGCTTTGGCCTTTGTTATTTCTTCATGTCTTGTCTGATGGTCTGAAGGGATCTTCATGGCACGTGAAAGCAGGGAACGAACAACCGATCGCTTGTGTTCAAGAGGGTGCCCCGAACCATAATGCAGGACCTGACCTGTGTCGCACGGTTTTCTGTAAACCGAGGTCTTCAAGTTTCCGCACGGGTCTCTTTGCACGAGGACATCCAAAAAGGCGATATTTTTCTCTTTCTCCTCCTCGCACGTGAACTGGATGTTAGGATGAATGTTGTTCAGCTTGTCAAAGAATGTGTTGGTGAAATTCTTCTTAATAATCACAAATGTGTCGTCAACATAACGTCTGTAAAAGGTGATGAATTGTCCTGCGTCCTCTAAGGCCTTGTCTTCAACAAACTCCATGACTAAGTTGGCAATGGTCGTTGAAATTGGGCTGCCCATGGGGCATCCGTCGGTTTGTTTAAAGAACCTGCTCTTGAATTGGAAGAAGGTTTGTCCGAGGCATAACTTTAAAAGTTCTAAAATGTCTTCAACTGAAAGATCAGTGCGGTCTTCTAAGTCAACGTCAGCTCTCAGCTTCGTTCGAACTATGGACAGAGCTACGTCAATGGGCACGTTTGTAAACAGGGAGATGACATCAAAGGACATCATGACGTCGCCATCGTCTATGCGGATGTCACGGATGAGCTCACAAAATTCCGCAGAGTTCTTCACCGACCGGTCGTTCTTGTACATTAAAGGTGCCAACAGTTCAGCCAGGAATTTAGACACGTTATAGGACGGTGCACCTATGAAGGACACAATGGGGCGCAGAGGACAATTGTTCTTGTGAACTTTCGGTAGGCCATATATCTTCGATGTCGCTCCGTCGGAGGTGAAAAGTTTCCAGTACAGACTGTCCGTAATTACTTTCTTAGTTCTGAGTTTCCTGAGCGCGGCAACAATCTTTCTCTCAGATGCAGCTGTTGGGTCACCCGATAGTTCGCTGAAATGGGAGCGGTCTTGAAGGATGGACTCCATCTTGCTGTCGTAATCGTCACGATTCAGTATCACAGTCGCTTTGCCTTTATCGGCGGGCAAAATAACAATTGTATCGTCGTTGCGAAGGTCTTTTAGAGCATTCTGTTCAGCTTTTGTGATGTTTTTAGGCGGAAGGTTTGCGTTCTGTAGTATTCCGATTACTTTGTTCCTCGCCGCTATGGCTGCTGTTTTATCTTTGACTTGCCGCAGTCTGTCTTCTACTTCCGCGGTTCTACGTCTGCGGTTCAAACTAGTAAAGATGTCTACTCCCGGCAATTGGACTATATTCAGATACGACTGATTATCCAGCTTACATTTTTCAGAAAATACTCTCCTCGATGGGCGCACCCCAAAGGGGTGCTCGGGGTGCATTCTTCATTGGACTGCACCTGTCGGCGGGATCGACAGCGCAGAGCGCTTCACTCATGCAGTATGCAACCGCTATCAAGTAAGCAGATTGTACAGGTTGTTAAACAAAAGTTTACGGAGCACGCGAGCGACGTACTTTTTCTTCAGTGCGACATCCTAGCGGCTACCGAAAGCGGGTGAGTTCACTGTTTCGAAGGGATGGAAGGGTACGCTGCAAGGGACACAGAGTGGTTGTTCCGGTGTCGCGTGAATGCTCTTGGGAAGTGGAAGCTGCCGCTACTTCTGTGTATTTCAGGCAGTGTACCCTTCCACCCCTCCGAAACTCACCCACTTTTGGCGGCCGCTAGAGTGTCGCACCAAAGAAAAAGTACGGCGTTCGCGTGCTCCGTATACTTTTGTACCAACCTGTACACCAGAGAGTGTACAGATTGGTACTCTTAATTGGACGGCTGAACAAAAATGTCAAATTTTATTGCCCCATCATGCTTAAACCTGACGTTGCAACCTTGTATGAGCAACCTATATGAAAATATGTATTGTATGATTGTATATGTACTATACGTCTGAAAATATGCAGTGTATGCATGTTTTATGAAAATATATACTCTATTAAAATATTACTTTCAAAAGCGTACAACTCAATTTTAGAAAATGTGGAACAGATTAGCGAAGTAGCAGAATGAGGACTTGCGCCGCCGAACGGTGGACAGCATCAACAACGGAGTCCAAAGTGATATCGCATTGTTTGATATGTAGGAGGACGCGATTTACCACACCCCACTATACCGCCCAGATCTTTGGAAGCTTTCGGCAGATATGGAGGAAAATGAACAGAGCGGTTACAACGTGACTGTTATAATACACACACACACCCTTTCTGCACCCCGTTTCTCCACAAACAGTTGGTCGTACAAAAAAATTTACCAGCTGTCCTTCTCGACATGACCCGTTACTCAGTGCGAAGTGTAAGTGCGGAAAAGCTAACAGATTAGTGTGGTTTGCTGAACCAACCAAATCGCTGAGTCGGCTGCCTTGAGCTACCGTAGTTCGAATGCTTCACTGTGTGCTTTTGCTATACGAATGACGCTCCGTTCGGATTCAGTTCTGATTCCCGTGTGCTCTGGTGTGGATCGTCGTGCGAGTGGATGTATCTCTTTGCAGACACCTGGACGTGCTCATTCTTCAGACTCACATCACTCCGCCACCCGCAGTGAATGCGAGCGACTGCTTCATCTACCCGACTAGCTCGTGGTCGCAAACTCCTATCGAGAACGGCACCTATTCTTCAGTAGTAAGCGATGTATATGGTGAAAGTCTGTGCGCGTCTGTGAAACGGGGTGAAGGAGCGCTGAGGAGCTAGCAGGATATTACCATGATTCATGAGAGATAGAGCATTTTTGCCAAGAAATAATGCCATTCACAAGGCATAATACACGCCTGCATCGCCAAATTCCCAACATTACGCTTCAGAGCTGGGCATATGTACAAGCAGCACGGGCTCTGACAACACGGGATGTCCTCCAGGAGCAAATACATCACTGAGAAGAAATGAAATTAAATACTGCGTGCTTAGGCATGGTGCTATCTTGGGGTCTATTAGTGGGACGATGCTTATAGTGTAGAGATAATTGCTTCGCAATTATCTCTATTGAACTATGCTTTGTATATCTGCGTCTTGTCACAATACCAATATTTGCAGCAAAGGGCCGCCCAGATGCTTTCCGCTGCACCCAACACAAACCTGTCCTTTGGTATTTCCTTTTCGATGCGCGTCAACATCTATGAGCTTCCAACGGAAGCGACGACTTCATCGGCAGCTGCGAAACAAGCCTGTGCCTCTCGCAACTACGGAGACTTAAACAGCATGTGCGGTCCATCTGCTTACTCCACTTTCCTCCAGGACGATGACTGTATAAATATAGACTTCATAATCGGAAAGAAATTCGCCTACACGTTTAGTAACCAACCTTGCATCAACGTATTAGTAAGTGGTTTACAAAGCAACTGTCCGTAGACACAAGCGCTGTCTTGTCATGCTCAAATTCAGCACTGGGAACTAGTCTGTTGAAGGAACCAGAAGTCGCACATACGGCAGTGGTGAATCGTTTTAGGAATGCCCTCGGAATCGTTCTGCGTTTTACAGCGAGGCAAGCTGCGCGGATTTAGCTTCCACTATTACCTCACTAACAAACGATGTACTACCGCCACAAGCGGGGCTTCCGGTTCCTCAAATAGCCTCGTTGCCAGTGTTCAATATTTTTGTTTTCCCCAAGCAGGAATAGTGTTGTACAGTAAGAGGAGGGGGGGGGGGGGTCATCAAGCCGCAAATGCAAAGGTGGAAAGCGGCAGCTGCAGTTTCGTTTATGAATATAATTGGACCTTCATTGCGCGCCCCCAGTTTCCGACCTCGAAGCCTTTGGGTTTCCTGTTCAAATGCTGTTTTTGGTGCATGAATTCTCTTCACGTACAGATCTGTTCTTGTGCAGTCCTGGGCTTCTAAAGAGCGACGGCATCCCTCTTTTTCAGTACGATATGGCTAGGAAAGAAGTGCAAAAGAGTTCGAAGTTCGGCGTTCTGCTAGCGGACATCAATATGGACACCGCTGAATGTATACATTGGGAACGCCGGGAGACACTGTGGAGAGTTACAGAAGCGAGTAACTTGCTCCGCACCTTGCGTCGAGATTATCCCTGAAAGGCTGCACTTGGAGCTGCAAGCGAAAATGCGTTAATGATATTTGAATGGCTCACCGCTCGAGTAATAAAAGTGGTTGCCATATCGTCCTGTCCCACTTTCACCTATGGCGGTCAGCTCTTTCAGGTTCCTTGGTGTCCAGACTGCAGACCCTTAAGCCTGATTCACTACTGTGTTACAATGCGCTCCAGGAGGAAGAAGAATGTGAACGCATTGCAGCATAAACTATGGGGGACGGTAAGTAACGACAAAACCTGACCAGTATGAAGAGAGGCAGAGTCATCAGTCGCACGAGCAGCAGCTGTGTTGACTGACCACGATCTACTATAGTAGTGTGTCTGTGGAGGTATTAAGCAGGTATTTAGTATGTATGGCGTCGGCCTCTACTAAGCGCCTCGTAGGTGTCCTTGAAAGTCCGTCTTCATCGCGTGAGCCCATTGATCATGAGGAGAGTGGGCTATGCTTTGAAAAACTGAATGATGCTGTTTGGTAGAACGGTGTGAGCTAGAGCTGCTACTGCTGCGGTGATTCCCCGCCTGTTTGCTGGCAGTCGTCTATTCTCGTGGGATCCATACACCAGACTCACAGGGCGACAGGCGTCGTGACCGGTCAGTGTTTGAAGCATATACAGTCAACCGTCGATTTATGAACACCCTCGGGTCCCCAAAAAATCGTTCATAAGTCGAGAGATTCGTAATTCCGTTAAGTGAGTAGTGTCGAGCAAATGGAACAGCATTTCGGAGTTGGGATAGTGTTTATAATGCAACATATTGCATAATTTTGCTTTCGACCATGTCTTCCTATGCAACAGTCACACAAAGAAATGACGTTAGAGCTTTCACACTATTATGCAGTACTAAATTGTTTAATTTTGCTCTGGACCATGCCTACTGCTGTGTCGATCTTGGAACGAAGAGATGTAAGCATATTCGCGCTGGACTGGTCTCCACCAGTAATTTTAACCTCCGTTTATTAACCTGCGGGTGACAGCAAACACCTTATTCATCAATTGGGGTCAGGAACTCTTGGTTGCCCCTTGTGCGACTAGTTTGTTGTTCGGATTTCGTTTTCATTCGGGAAAACGTTTTGTCCGTTCAGGCGTCATTCATAAGGCCACTGAATAATCCCTTTGAAGGTTTCTGTTGACCTCGGAACGATCCGTTCATAAATAAAGGGCAAAAACGCTTGGCAACTGCTAGTTGGTTCCCAGGAAGTCCGACCGTTTTGAAGGAGCTCGACTTAGTGAGTGAACTGATCTCTCCACGAATGCTGGTTTTGCATATCCGGCGCCTCCTGCCCTCATGCACGGCCCAAGTCAATGCAGCATTGAGAGACCAAAGTTATTAAGTTTGAAGGAGAGATAAGATGCAAGTTAGGTAGTTGTACATGATGGAAAGGAGCTTAGAGACAAGGAACTGACAAGAAATATTGTTGTCCCATGTACGTCCCTTCCTTGCCTCGAAGTTCACTTCCTGCGATTAATAGCCTTTCTGCAAACACATAATCAACATTTTACAAACAAACCTGCAGACTGTCACGGAAAGTGCGGAGACATTCAGCGGCAAGGCCAAAGATGCCGAACGTTTCGTCAGCGCCAGCAAAGACCACTAACATCCGCCGCTGAAAACACCTTCCTTTCTTCTTCTTCTTACCATCAAATCGTCATCATCAAATCGTGCGATACATCCATGGCGCAGAGACAGACACAGAGGGTACGTGTCCAATCCTATATGTAACGTGCCTGGATATCACTTCTTTCCAGTAGGGACAGTTACATGCAAACACACTCGAGGCTTGCTTTTATTTCCCAGGCAGTGGCCCAGACATCATCGGTGCGAGCACAAATGCTGTCTATTGCATGTGGTGTGGCACTACGCCCACCCAGCGCGAGGCAAAAATCTGCTCTCAGGGAGGCATTTACGTCGGACGTTCTCTGGACATCCTCACGACGTCCCTCAGACATTAGTGGTGGTCTGGGTAGCGCTTCTAGCGGCTGTTTCTATGCCGCGTGGGCAACCGCTCTGTTGGCTTTCGTATCTATGTGGCGTCCATACTGTCCCTCGTACTCCATTGCATCCACAAACCGGCCTCGTGGGTGGCTCATAGGTTCGCTGAACGTCCATTGATCAAGAGTGCCACCGTTTGGCCAAAAGGAGAACGCTGGAACTACCATGCCCATGGGCTTCAATTCCGCACCATCTTCTGGGGGGGGGGCGTGGTTCCGATAATCGCATCGAACGCACTCAACGTCTATTCTCATAGGGTCCATACACCACATTCGGCTGATGGTGCACAAGCGTATAACGGGGCTTTCTTGGGTCTATTAACGCTTAGTCGTGTCATGGCTGGCACCGCACGGAAAGCATTCCAAGTAGGCAGTGGCCATTACCTGAACCTACAAACTGAAAGACACGCCTATGCGCACAGACTGAAAGCAAAATTGTTAGTATCCCATGTATTTCTATGCCAGTTACAAAGGAGATCCATAAGGGTTCGTCAATTGGCCCTAAAGTGACGCACGCCAGGCAATGGACCTGTTTGCATGGCTTCAACGGGAATAGCAGGTCGGCGCTGCTCGTGAACCAGTACAGGACCACGATGCTTCGGAGGTGGTGGATGAAATCCCATAACAGGACGATGCCGTTTCGTTTCCACGCTGCCCCTAAACGTATGAAAGTAAAGTTGCGGTCATCTTATTTATGTCATATGACTTGCACGACAAGGGAAAGCTCGGTAGCCGCAGATACAGCGTGAACCGTAACACTGCCGCTTGCAAGATACGCTTTCTATTGCAACCTCTCTCTTAAAACGGAACTTGATCACGTGACGCGCCGAAGTGGCATCACCGCACATAATGGGACTTGTGGAGAGCGTACGCCCGTTTGACATAACTGACAACAGATCGTTTGAGTGAACGATACGTCATTCGGGATGGTGGTTGCCTTAGTTGCGCGGTGAAGCTCTGTTCCAGGGGCTTCAAGAATGCAGATTTCAAACTGAATGATGGCACTTGTGGGTGAGGCAATCAATGTCGTCGTTCCATCGTTCGTGATCATTAATTGCCTCATCAACGGCTACAACGTTAGAAATGAGAGGCAGGAAAGAAGGAGGAGAGGAAAGAGGCAGGAGGGTAAACGAGTGACAAATGACGGATCTCCCTTGCAGCCTCGTGACCCCTGGGGTGCCCTACGATATATCGCCCCATAGACGAGTGCGTGTAAGACGTGTATTCTGCGCAGGTCCACGTGACATTGCACCACGTCAGCCTACACGTGACCAGACAAGTTGTGGCGTTCATAATTCCGGTAAAACTGTTCGTAAACAACGCAATCGCTGCTTCTGCGTGTCGTCTTGCAAAATATATTTCGGTCTCTGTAATTAGCTTTATCCTGTACCCTTGCGACGAAACAAAGAGGACTTCCAAATGGGGCCTCGTATCGCCGCTGGCCACTCCTGTGACAATGCGATGCTAAGACCCCATGCGGTGCATTCGGACATCGGAGGAATGGGCTATCCAAGTCGACCAAGAAGTTACCCCGATAAACTACTTACACTGATCTAACCGTTTTAAGAGGCACGAAGTTTTAGGCGCAAACTGCTCTGCCACAGCTCAATCGAAGGATTCTGTTCTCAGTCATTCCCTCTTCTCATTGACCGTCCGAAAAAAAAACGCTCGCGAACCGTTTGAGTGAGCAGCGAGTTTTAGTGAATCATTTTTGCTCAAACGATTCGCAGGCGGATTTGCCACGACCCAATCAGGTGATTACGTTCTGAGTCACTTCCCCTTATCATAACAAGTTTAGTGCATCGTTTTCAATCAAACGGTTCGAACGGCCAATGAGAAGAGGGACTGACTCAGAATGGAATAATATGATTGGAAAGGGCCAAAACCGTTCGCAGACTGTTTGAGGAAGAATGATTCACTAAAACTCCCTATTAGGGAGTGAATCGCTTTCACTCAAACGGTTTGCAAACAGTGTTGCCACAGCCCAACCAGATGATTACGTTCTGAGTCACTTCCCCTTCTCATTGGTCATCCGCTAAACTGTTCGCGAACCGTTTGAGCAAAAAACGATTCACTAAAACTCCCTATTAGGGAGTGAATCGTTTTCACTCAAACGGTTCCCGAACAGTGTGGCCACGGCCCAACCCGATGATCACATTCTGAGTCACTTCCCCCGGTCATCCGCTAAACTGTTCGCGAACCGTTTGACAAAAACCGATTCATTAGAACTCGCTAATGCCAGCAAGTGTCGAAACGGAATATATGCAACGTCACATGACCTCTGACATGTGACCAGGACAAAATGGGCATTTTGCAACAGCCGACCGCTTGACGATGGCTGCAAAAAGTGCGGGCACAGGGCATCCCTGCGCATGCAAAGATCACGTTACCCAAGGAAGTCTGGGAGTCATTTTGGCTAATGGGCACATCTATCCAGAGGTGGACATCTATGCGCGTGCCATGTGTGACCTCAAAGGCGCCACAGAAGTGGAGAGCCACCGCTATAGAGATGCTGGGAAAATTGAAATTACGGTTCTAGCGTTGAGTTTGTTGTATGCTGCTTGTAACAGTATCTGCGCCATTTCGCTGAATCCGCGTGCGACAAGCAGCCATTTTCGACGAGTGAGAGTCACGAAAAGGACCTCTCAGCCAGGTTCGCTTATTTCTTGCTGCTTCTACTGCAGAACGTTCGAACCGGAAGTTGCGAGGTGACGTCATATCCGCAGAAAGCTGCAGACCACCTCTTTCCACGGTGAAACGGTGTGCCTCCTCTCTCTCCCTCCTTCCCCCGTGGATAGTATGCCAACCGCAAAATGAATGGACACCCACTTGGTAATATCCTTGAGTGCTCGTTGCTTGGCGAATGACTTTCGCTCTCCGCGCCGGAGAGAGGCATAGTATTTTTCGTAGAAGCTCGTCAGCGAGAGAATCTCATTTTTGACGCTGAGCGCCATGGAGCGCAGCACCATGATGATTACCGTTACGACGGAACAGCTGATGATTATGATTAACGAGGACGACTTTACCTGAATACCAAGGAAAGGGGAAGAAAACTGTAAAAGAGCCCAGGGAAGAACTATACATGGCGGTATCGGTCACCATCGCATACTACTTGCAGAATAACAGGCAGGGCATGGTAGCCCGACTCAGTTCGACAAAAAGCTGATCCCAGTGGAACAGGTTGCCAAAACACGTCGTGAATTCAACTGATTATAACGAGTTCTACCTTAATTTGTGATCCTTCATAATTTAAAAACCAGAGACTGAGGGACTAAAAACGACAACACAGACAATGTCTCAAGATTCATTCAAAATTAAATTCATTCAAAATTCATTCAATTCATCGTGAAGAATTGTTACATTGTATGTCACGTGGGCTTTTGCCTGTGGGAGTGCCTTTAAAGGCCCTGCCAAATAACTTCAGCTTTTTTTTCAAACAAGTCACTAGGACTATAGCGGAATGCTGACCTCCTTCAGCAACCACAAGAACTATAATAATTTGGAGCTATATAGCAGCGAAAAAACCATGGATATGATGTTTCGAACCAGTCCAAAAGAATAGCTACAAAACAACGAAGAATCTAGTGGAGAATATACAGATAGATATAATTCACTTGGTAAGCTAAATGTATGGATGGAAAGGGGACAGGACGACAAGATGTCTGCAGTGAACCTGTACACACGCTGGAGAGCCTTAATCGCCCAATTATTGGGCTGGATGAAGTGGTATTCACGTGGTAAAACCGTGCGAAGTCATTCGTCAAAAATCTCTCACCTTTGCCATGACCGCGTCCGTGCAGCTTCGGGTATGAATTTTCTGCCAGGCTTCTTGCTCCGTCATCGCCAGGGTCCTGTGGCCGCAGAAGCGTCTGCTCAAGACCGTCTCTATGTCTTCGTTCGGATTTTCGCGACAGCAGCAAGCTGCAGGGACGTCGCAACGCTCAAAGCTCGGGTTGAACCTGCTGCAGTTGAAATACATATTCTGGTTCCAGTCGTGATAACCGTCTTGAGTCACACCGCAGCATTTGAATGTGTACTGCATGAAGTCGATGACCCTCTGGAAGTCATCATTATCTCTGTAATGGACGATGAGATCCACCGTGACGAACTCATGGATCGTCTGCGAAGAGGAAATACCAACCTGAGCTCTGCGGAGCTGAGCCGATCAACCGCTTGCTCAGAGACAGCGCAGCGCTCAACCCGTTCAGAGTTTGTGTCAGTGAGACGTCTTTCCGTAGTTTAGAAAAGAGTACGTTCTTAAGATAACGATAGAGTCACTAAATAAGCTACGCTTCAGAGTACCGACACTGAGTTCCAAGAGCGAGCATGCGCCATCTTGTTTCCGCGCCACGCTACCCATGCGCACGCGCACTTTAGCGCACGATTCCATCTGTCGTGCGCGGGTGTTCCATTGCAAGCAGCCCCATTGACGGCCCCGACCTCACCTTGACGTCCTCAGAACGCTCTGCTTGGCAATACATGGATTATCGCGCAACAATCATACACGCTTCTCTATCCCACAGGGAGCATTATGTTAGCCACCTTTGATCCTCCAATGGGGAGGATACCGTTGTGGTGGGAAACAAGATGGCGCTCCTGCTCTCCCTTTGCACCTCAGTGTCGATACCCTGAAGCGAAGCCTGTAGATAACGACATTGTCATCTATAGAGTCGTATACCTAAATGATCCTCGACTAGACCCACCCCTCAAGACCAGACCCGTACCAGGAGACCAAGATTCGAAAAGGCCCCCTCGACCGGAGAAGATTCTTCGCGCTCTCCTCCAGCTCTACAGAGTACATCCGGCGTTTCCTTCAAGCCCAAGAGCTCTAGTGTGGCGGGAACGCTTCTTGCTTCCGCTTACTGGAGTCGAGGGAGGCTGTCTAGTCGGGGATCGTGAAAGGATAGTTAAGTATAGCAAGCAAGCTGATAAGTATCTATGATGGCGAAACCCCGGGACGAGTGACATACACAAACGTGTGTCTCCTTGTCCGTCGTCTCGAGGTTTCGCTGTCATGAAGTCAAGGATCGTTTAAGAATACGGCCTCTAGAGTCATTTCTTTAAAAAAAGACCTCAAGCAGACACTGTTGACATCTCAAACACGAGCCCATTGGCTTTTCAGAGTAGTTGGGGTGGCCAGTGCAGTTGAAGAGCACAAAATAAGAGTTGTCCCGTGAAACCGTTGAACCTCTTCAGTTGCAGAACTGCTAGAAGAACAGTAGCTGGATAACTATGGCACTGTTCTTCAACTGAAGAATCGCTGTGCCTCTACGATTCGGTGGTTGAACGGTTCGTTGTACTGCACGACTTTGCTTGACTCACGTCAGTATCGCTTCTTTCTCCGAATTTCCCCCTCCCCCTATATATGTGAGGCTCACATACTTTCGTACTCATTGTTGGAAGCAAGAAGGCGAGCAGCGATAAAGCCACGCTGATGAGCATAAGCACGCACATGGCGTGAGAATATATGGTCAGAAGTAGAACGTTCTCGCGTAGGCCTCCAATGAATCCCATTCCAGACACGATGGTCACGACGGATCCAATGATGATGGAAGGGATCTCCAGGTTCACCGCGATCGTGATCATGATGGACATAAACTGGATATCGTCCCAACGCAGGTACAGCGAGTAACACTGCGAACAGAATGAATTTTACTCACGCTGCTGCGCCGTATACAGGGTGTGTGCAGAAAAACGTAACCCGCATTTAGGCCACAGGGGTGGCATCCAGTGTATTGCTCCGTAGACGAAAGCGTGCTGGGCGAGCGCAATGCATCATGGACAGGTCCTGGTCGTACGTCACAGCAAACGTCGAGGCACACGCGACCTTAAAGATGGCGGCGCCCGTGATCAGCGGCCAAACCGTTTGTACACAATGCGGTTGTTTCTGGACGACGTTTTGGATGTTTTTCGATCACGGTAATTATTATCGGATAATCTCGCAGTAAAACGCGCAGTTTTACACATAAAGCCTCGTATTGTTGACAACTTCCAAAGATGTGATGACGACCGCGCGTTAAGACTTACCGGGGCCGATGAGATGTACTTAAACTAAGGTGAAATGGGCTACCATGTTGCGAAAGAAGCACCGCACACTTTACGCTGGCAAAATACAGCCACCTCTTGGTGTTAAGACGGTGAAAATATGTCGGTAAGCGGCAAAACGACATGTAAACAAAGTCACATGACCTTAAAATGACGTTTTCTATTACGTGCGACCAGGACAAGATGGCAGTTTTGCCAGAAGCACCCGCTTGAGGGTAGTTACAACAATGGCGGGTTTGTGTCACCCCTGTGATTTAGGCACATAGCTTGTTGTCTACCTAACTAACGAACTTCCGGCGGCGCACGATGGCAACAAAGCAACGAGAACGTCAGCCTCCGTGCATCAGAATAGGGCAACATGGGGGGGGTTGTGTTCAGGTACCGCTAGGGGAGCTATCGTTGCAGAAATCGAAACGACGTCCCACATGGATGCTCATCGGTAGTGCCCCTAGCGGGGCCTGCACATAACTCTCCCGAGACCGCCATGCACTGTGACGACTGCCCTATTCTAATGCATGAAAGTCGATGTTTTCGCGCTCTGTTTGTTTTTTTACGCTGAGTACGGCTTCCGGGATTTTTTTGTAGCTTTCGGACGCATAAACACGCCATCGTACGCTACCGGAAGTTCCTCGAGTTACATGCAACAATGCGGCTTACGTTTTTTTTGCACACACCCTGTACTACTCAGGTACCTACAGAGATGGCGGTGATTATCCCCGATACGATCATCAAGAGGAGGTTGATGATGACCAAGGGATAGCGCTGCAATGGGCTCACATCTCTCATCGGAGGCTCTGCAGCAACCATCTTCCTGTAAACGTTGCTCGGTGAGGAACTGGTTAGGAGTAGATTTACCCGTAAGGTGAGACCGCCCACACCTGTGTGGCTAACGAGCTGCACGTGCCGCAGGGTAGCACTGCGGATAATTTCCACCGCCTATAGTTCTTTAGTCCGCGCCGGGTGTAGTTTCGTATCGGGACCAGTGGAAGGAGTTCATATACTGAATCTAAAAATTCTGTGGACTAGAAGTTTTTGATATGCATTTCAACAACCCCATCTGATTTTTAGCGCAGGGGAATGCTTTAACACGGGAATGATAAGCCTAACGGACTCGAAACTTGCAAGTCGTTGAATTTGGCTAAGTCGCCTCACTTTAGTGAGGTTAGTCTAGGTTAGGTTCTACAGAGTGGGGGGGGTCTGGGGGGGCGCCCCTCCCCCCCCCCCAGGCACGCACTAGGCGGCGCGGGCGTCGAGACTGCCTCGAGATAGATCAGAAGGTGCTCAGTAAAGATGGCGGATCGGCTTCAAGAAACCGGGAATAAAATTTAATTTTTACACGTTTCACCGAATATACGAGGGTCATTCCTGTTTTAATTTCGTTACTAATTAGCTCCTCTTTCACGTAAAAGCGTTCGATTTTTGTTACTTTTTTCTTTAAAAAAAAGCCAGTGGTGCCGATACGGAACTACATCCCATGCGTCGGCATATCTTTGACACAAAGTGCTGGAAGCAACGTTTACTTCCCCTACATAGCTACCGTTTCCGGCAAGGATCGAACCGACGTTCACGAGAGGTGGTAATCGTAAACGTAACGTAACGTAACGTAACGTAACGTAAGGAACGTAACGTACGTTTTTCCGTCCCAGGAGCTGCACAACAAATTCCCCTTCTTCCGTTGTTCTTCAGATGTTTCTCGAAGCACGAGTGACGAATGACGATAACCATGAATTTTGTGAAAGCACGTGACGCACGCGCGTTACAAAGTAGGAATCCTCGAAAACCGATATGGCGCTAGTGTCTGTCGGGGCAACAATCGAGACAATAAAGGCGATCATCATGCAGTTGTGGGCAGACACACCGTACCTACTTTCGATTATTATCATTATATCATAGAATCAAGTTGTAGCTAATCAACACGGACCTATGCAATCACGCAGAAGTGACTAAAAGCGAACTTCTTCTTCTTCTTCTACCAATGAAGCTTCTTAAAAGAAGCTTGGTCCTGAGAGAAGAGCTATGTGGTATAGATTTGGAGAGCATAAGAGGCTGAGAGGACATCCTGCCGACATTAGTTCCAAGTTTGTTACGACTACATGCCACATCAAGAAGAAGAAGAAGGTCCATAGTGTCCAGTTTGTTATAGCCATAGTCTAGGTAGTCAATTTCATAGCCCTCACCAATCTCCCTCCTGTCTAACGACCATCCTCCATGGGGCAGAAGAAGAAGAAGAAGGTGTACCCCTCCATTCGCGAAATTTTGCTTTCCTGGGTACTAGGGCACGTTGACATTCTCCACAAATGAGGCTACAGACGCCCTTGCGACTCATTGTGTTAGTCCCCGGCGAAAGTCTAGTACGTCGACGTGAAGGGAGACCTGAGGTAACGACCATAATCTAATGATAATGTAATTGCCAGAGCTTGATGATATGATGGTTGCTCTTATTTCTCATTAGCGGACGCTGGCGCCATCTCGCTCTTCAAGGATTTGGCACGCACTAGATGCGCGTGCTTCGATCAGCTCGTGGCCATTGTCTCTTGTGCCTCAAGAAACGTACGAAGAAGCAGAAGGAGACAGACGTGCTTTGCTGTTCCTCCGATTGAAACATGTACGCCTGGTTTTTAGTCGTCCTTAAACATGTCTCTCATTGAGCAATACTTGCAGGAAGACAGAGGCGGAACCCCCAATGATCGATGTGAGCCCATTGCAGCGCTATCCTCTGGTCATCATCAACCTGCTCCTGATGATCATATCCGGAATAGTCGCCGCTATCTCTGTGAGTGTGTGTCATCTAAAACGAGGTGTTAATTGCAGAAAACTACGTATAGACACGACGTTCTTGTCAGCCATCGCAATCTCTGCTTGAATGTCTTGAAATACCAAATGGGACTGGTTATATGTTGGGTTATTAGCAAGGCCTGTTGTTCTCGACGTATCGTACTACCATCAGGGCCGGTGCTAGGGGTGCGCGGGGCCTGAGGCAAAGGCACATTGCGGGGCCTGTTTTACGCGATTAAGTGCATACTTCATATTTTTTAAAAAAGTAATCCCTAATAATTGGATGTTTACGTCGCGTCACAACTGAGATCATGAGCGACGCCACAGCTGCCGGTCTGGTGGATTGCTTTTGCCCACCTGAGGGTTCTTTAACGTGCGATGAGAGCTCATCACACGGCACCCCGTATTTAACGTCCCTCGCGGAAGACTCCGTGTCTAAGCAACTTGTACCCTGCCACCAAGGGTTCGAACGCGCGATCTTGGGATCAGAAAGCGAACACGCTACCGCCTGAGCCAAAAAGTAATCCCTGGTTGAGGGCTTCGTGCGACCTCACCGTAAGACGGTCGCCTTTCTCGCCTCCCCCTATCGCCGGCCCTGACTACCATTGCATCGTGCTACATAGTTGCAGACCTTGTACCTGAACAACGCCCAAACGCATACGTAGCATCCGGCTTCACACTGAATGAATGGCTGCGTTAAGTAGGCGCCCCTCTTTTGGTGCGTTCAAATCGAGAGTATGAGACACCCGGGGCGGCCACTAAACAGCGAAGCGCAACTTTTGAACGCTACCCTGCTCGCTCCATGATGGCGCCACCTGTTGTCTCCTTGTGCAATGCACAGACGAAGGACACGTTGGCTAAGTTAATATATAGCAACGTTGGAAGTGACGGCTACGGTTGCGAAGACCTCTCCTTGTAACAGGAAATGGAAACGAAAAAGATGGGAATTTGTAACAAACGTCATACGAGCTGTTTACTTTGATCGCATTGCCCGCTGCATCGCATTACCCGCGAATAACCGCCGATATCCGTGTGCCAGTTATCCGCTAATACAAAACCATGACAGAAGTTATAAAGGTTGTTACAGTTGAAACCGGAGCACTGGGTAACATAGAAAGTATTTTGCTTCAGAGCACACCCGCCGGGGCTCAAGAGGAAGTACGCCACGGAAAAACCTGAAGCACCCGGCCGCTTGTCGTCTGCTTCAAAGGCCCCATTTCAAAACGGGTGCGCGGGGAGCTGCTCGGGTCTCGCACTCCCGGATGCGCGAGTGGTGCTTATTGTGTCGCGTTAAGTGAGTGGAGTCTGAAACACTCGCTCCGGGGCGCCTACTTAACGCAACCACTGATTAGAAAATAACCTACTGCGTCTACCGCACCATATAGCTCATGAAATGTCTTCGAGGTAGCGATCTGAAAAAAGTCGTATCCTATATAGCTACCATATATAGCAGCTCCTGCTCAGTGAAGTCGTATTCGCAGAGCTACTCGCTGTACCTGCGTTGGGGCGACATACACTTCCTGTCTATCGCGATCACGATCGCAGTAAACCTGGAGATCCCTTCCCTCATCGTCTCGTGCTTCCTGGCCATTGTCTCTGCGATGGGATTCATCGGCGGCCTCCGAGAGAACATTCTACTGCTCACCATTTACTCGTACGCCATGTGCTTCCTCATTTTAGTCAGCCTGGCTTTATCCGCGCTCTCCTTCTATCTCCCTTCGCTGAGCAAGAAGGTATGTATGGACAACTGTGTTACGTACTCCTCGGAAGAACGCAAAAGGAGAACCTTGTGGTCACAAGTACACTGGGAGTAATTGCAGCTTCTATACTCCCCTAGACTGCAGTTACTCCCCATTTTAGTCCCCAACCCTGACATTTACTCCCCAGGATTGCAAATTGTCACTGAACTTCGCGAATGGTCTCCTGAATGCGTACAGTCTACGGAAATATGTGCCCTTGGTCAATCTGATGGCACAAGGCTGTATAACTCAGCAAACGTTGCGATTTTCCAGCCACACAGAGTAAGAAACAGTTAGCGCTTCTTTGTTCGCAAATTGTGCCATATATATGTCGCAAGACTTTATATTACTCGATATATCACGGTTGACGGTTTGCTTCAAACTATTTTCATGCATGCACACGAATTGTGTACCTCGTACTCTTACAACAGCGCGTGAAATGCAGTCTCCACTCTGACATTCATTTACTCCCGTGCATTTGCTCCCGAAAGGGACTATTTTTTGTGGCAATGCATTTAGTCCCCAAAAGGAGTAAAATTACTCCTTTTTTTCTTAGAGTGTAGAAGGGAGGATGAATTTCCGAATGATGTATTCCGGAAGAAAGACTGTTTTACTGTTCTCCTGGTGTTCACCTGAAAGACAGTCCCGGTGTTCAACTGAACCGTTCTATCGCCAAAGAACGGAATAACTGCCCTACAGTTGAAGAACGGTCCTGGTGCGCAAATGAACTGTTCTACAGTTCAGCTAAAGAACTGTTCTATTATTCAATTGAAGAACTGTTCTTCTGATCTTGTTCTGAGGATCTTCCAGAGTGTTTCTCGCACAACTGCTCACCTATAGAGCTTGCGATGTTCAACTGAAGGACGTTTCGTGTAGTTTTTTCCCCTTGAAGCTCAACGTTTACGTGGGATTGGTTTTGAGAAGGCACTAAATGGCGCTACTTCTTAAAACAACAGGACTACATGAACGTGAAGTTGGTCTCTTGTTTATGTTATTTCTCTCCTTTTTAAACATTGCACCTATTTTTAGTCGCATTTTAATCGCAGTGTTGGCGCAGTACGACCTGTGTTGTAGATGCGCCATTAAAACTCTAATCATCATCATCTTTCTCTGTGTCCGTGTTTCTATTATGCCTGTTGAGGCTGACGGCTTCGTCCTCGCAGACCATCCACGACTACGTCACGGTAGATCTCATCGTCCACTACAGAGACAATGACGACTTCATGAGGGTCATCGACTTCATGCAGTACACGTTCCAATGCTGCGGTATTACAGATGACGGCTACCGTGACTGGAACCAAAACATATATTTCAACTGTAGCAGGACCAACCCGAGCTTCGAAAAGTGCAGCGTACCCGCGTCTTGCTGCTGTCGCCAACAGCCGGACGAAGACATGGTGTCAGTCTTAAGCAGGCGTTTCTGTGGCCAGGATGTGCTGTCAAAGACGCAGCAAGACGCTTGGGCGAAAATTCATACTCGAAGCTGCACCGACGCCGTTACGGCAAGAGTGAGTATAATTTTGAGATATTTTGCAGAGTTGGGATTGCCCCCTATCAATGGGCGTGTGCAATACACCATGCAAGTCGGTGCAAGTAGGTCAGCCGAATCGGGTACCCCAACAACAGTATACACGCGAGGTCTACGTCGCTCCATTTTTTTCACCGTAGTGTGATGTGTTGTGGCCACGACCTACTAGATTATAACGACCATGTCACAATCAGCAAACCCTATGAGGTGCCTGTCCGCACGATCCGCCAGGGGCGCTACTGACGCACCCTGGCAGACTGGCGCACGATTGGACGATGGAAATTTGAATTTTGAACTCGCAGAAGCGTATGTACGACAACCGTAGCAGACGACAGCGATAGCTCCTATGAAAACGCGTAGAATGATGATAATAATCAACCTCAGAATTAAACATCTGTGGAAGTCCACAGCTTGTACAGAAATACTAAGGTAAGCTGAAGTACAAAGTATTGTAGAAGTTGAGGAAGCAATAACAAGGACGATCAGAAGCGCCACCGCTGCCTTCCAAAAATGCGGCGCATGGGAGGGGTGCGCCTGACGTGGTCGTTATAATCTAGTAGGTCGTGGTTGTGGCCCGGCTCCGAATGCCCCCATATCCGTGTATTCCCACGAGCGACATTCCTCCAGAAGCGGAAGATGAGAAAAGATGAAGATGGCGTAGCTTTCTGCTGTCACGTGAGCACGAGCGCTCACCGTCGTTTCTAACCGTGTGGAATATCCTGCTACACAGCCACAAGATATTCCGTAGCAGACGACAGGAAAACACGCTGACGGTGTCGTCTGCTAGGTGTCGTCTGCTAGGTGTCGTCTGCTAAGTGTCGTCTGCTAAATGTGCAGTACGCCACTCCCGATATTCCTCACGGTGTGAATATTCAACACAACACGGGACGGAACTTCGGCTCTGTGAGCAGTGTTCTCGCTTTTTCTTCCACTGGAATATTCGGTGGGGATGTCCCTCGTGTGAATACGTGGTATTGTTGCTTTTCTGAGTGGACAGACGCTTTCTCACGTGCTTTCTCAGACCTTTCCTTTTTCTCATGCGCGTAGACCTACTATCGTAGCGTCCGCCACTATCACGGCGCGACAAAAATCCGCCCTTGTTACCTCGTGCATTGGGTCTGCAGGAACTTCGATTATCTGAACGTCCCCTGGACCCGTTTGCACAGAAATCCCGCAAGGACCCTAACACAAGACGAGTCCTTATCCATAGTCCTGATAGTGGATATCGTATACGAGCTGGAAATTCAGGACTGCGCAGCACTCAAACCTGCGCTGAAGGAAGCTCCTCGAAGTTAGGATCGTAGCACGGTTCCTATATACGGGAACAGGTCCTGACCCTATCCATCAACACTTTGAGGTCTGCAAACTACGATCGCTTACGTTTGGCACATCGTTCACGTAAGCAAAATGTGTAGCAGAATGTCAAATCGTAATCGAAATCATGATTTCGGGTACCTTGAATGGGGTAGGGCATCGCCCCTGGCTACGAAACTCCCCAATCACGATCATCAAATAAAGTTCGACTAACGATGGTACATGCACGTTCACCCTGATTAGACACCATGACACAAAATAGCGTTGTCGCAAACGGCTGTTGGCGAAACGCTGCATGGAATTGCAGTGAGCTGCTCCGCAACAGCAACCACAGCATTGTTAGGTGACATGTTATATATCCCACTACTCATTCTTGCTGATGCAGCGTTTAGTTCACCTGGTGCCACGTGACAGCTGAATTTTGACAGCGTTTTTTTTTTTTCCTGTTATTCAGATAAAGGCGTCCTCATTCTACATAGTCATCGGCTGTTCCGTCGTCACAATTATCCTCACCATCCTGCGTTCCATGGCGCTCAACGTCAGGAAGGAGATCGTCTCGGTGACTGGCTTCTACGAGAAATACTACGCAGCAGTACGGCGCGGCGAGCGGAAGTCACTGGCAAAGCAACAAGCTCTCATGAATATTCCAAAGTAGGTGGTCAACCTGTGTTTAAAACTTTGCTTGGCTTGGTTAGTGGCTACTTTTGTTCATATAGAGCACGTTTCCTTCCCAACGTTTTCAGGGGCTGTGTGGAGATGAAACGTAAACGGCAGCCTGCACCTCCGAAACCTCAACCATCACCAGCGCAGCACCGTAGCCCAGTTCTGGTTCATGGACAACCCCGGCACGCTCTTGACCCGGACGAGATGGAAAGCAGTCCAATGGCTCGTCTTCCCTAATTTAGGGCGAAGTGACCCCTCAGGCGGCTCCGTGGGCGTAGAAATATATACGGTGTAATTAAAGGAGTACCGTTTGTGTGTTCCTGGAAGATTTCTGTCGGTAGCTGATTGCCTTCTTGCCTGCTGACCCGGATGTCCGTGGGATTGACTCCAGTTCGGATACTCTGGATCCCCTAGTGTAGATCAAGCCAGACTGAGGTGTTCAGAAGGGGAGAGGAGGATATGGGTGGATAAACTGACCGCAGGGGGGAGTGGGACGGGGGTGGGCGTACCGTGGTGTGGTCCGTGTGGTCACGGAAACTATGGCGCGACGGAACGCGCATTGTGGGCTCTCCATCGGTGTGGTTCCAAACATCCGATTTCCGGTCATAGGTCCCACCAATTATTACAGCTGTTGCCGTTGTTGCGACACAATCATCTGGAAACGTAAGCATTGGACCGATACTGTAATGTTAAGTAGCCGCTTCACAGTCTACCTGGCCTGGCGAGAACAGCTTACACGTTAAATAAGCGATATTTAAAGGTTCGCCGTCCATCTGCAGCTAAAGAAGCCCCAGCGATAGGAACATTATTGTGATGTTAGCCTGCGCACGAATGAGAGCGCACTGCGGGCGATTGTCTCCTAGCTGGTCTACTTCGCGCCGCGCCGCAATGAAAAGTGAAAGCGCTTATGAGTGAACTCTGACGCGACCATGTCGCATGGAACACAGTGCGAACACGGCGGACGCTAACCCACATAGCTAGGAGAGTGCTATGTGGTGAAGTTCATTTTTAAGAGTGCAGATGTGATATACCACAAGGCGATCGCAGGCTCTCCGATGTAACCAGCGAAAGGTCCTCTGATTGCCCTGAATGGACTCGTCCATGTGACGATTTCTCAGATTTCCAGAGGAAATTCCGGCGTACTCTCATCATCCGGCGTATGCTTTTGTCATGCACTACATCAAATTGCACGTCATTGTCGATGATGAACGAGGAGTAATTGTATAGTTATATAACTAATAATTATTTCGGAATTGACCGGGACGGACGCGGCAGTCCCTTTAAAGGAATAATTCGCTCTTCAGGCATTTCGTTGATTTCTGTTGCGGTCGCTAGTGTCTTTCGAACTTCATCAGGTCCGCACATTAGTTTCCCGCAAGCGGAGGGGTGTCATTTATTGCAGGCATCTGAGAGCAACGACATCCACGCAAGTAGGCTTTTCCGCAAAGAAGGACGCGCGCGACGTCTCTCTGAGAACAATGTGACGTCAAGAGGGCGGTCCGTGTCCCAGACAATTTCCTATCGCAAGCCCTGAAGCAACGTCACGAAACGTCACACGAGCCGACCGCCCCTCACGTAATATGCTCCTCCTCCTCCTGCGCTCGACCGCGCTGCCGATGCTCACAGGAAAATACTGAAAACTCGAAAAATACGTCGCTTTCGTACGAAAGAGACTTATGGGTGTTGTTCACGGCCTATTGCACACGTCACGCATGTTGTTTTTTCGTGTCTTTTTTTTTTTTTTTTTAGTTTCCTTTGGGAGCCAACTATCCCTTAAGGTCCGCGGTTTCACCAGGGATGGGCATAAATACATTTTTTGAGTATTTAAATATAAATACAAAATACTTCGTTAGAAGGGGTATTTAAATACTCTTCATAACTACTTTTCAACATCAGTATTTTAATACAACATATAAATACATGTATTCATATATTAAATAGTATTTTAATTACAATGTATTCGAATATTGCCCATCCCTGGGTTTCACCAACGACGATTAACATTTGACCCGAGATCAACTGTCACTTAACTTGAATTTAACGCTTAGCTCTGCTTCATTAAAGGGAGTTATTGTCAGTGAAACATTCATCACGTCACCAACTAACGTATGTAAAAAAGGAATTGAGTATCAACTTCAATTTTTAGCAACCCTTGATCTCAGTTCGAAGTTAACCAGCTCTGAGCAACACAGGGTTTGAAAGCTGCAAGAGAATCTGCCTCTTGTATCTGTTCGATAAGCTACGTTAATTAGCTCGTCGCAATGACGCAGTGACAGAATTCAGCTATTCATTTCGAAGCTAAACAAGTGATTGAGTCAAAATATATTACTTTCGCGTATTAGGATTAATATTCCGCGCATTAGGACACCGAGTGGCCATAAGATACGAATGATAACGATGAATAGGGTCACAGCAAATCACTGTTTTACAAATGCACCACCGCTACTACGTTTCAGCACTTATACTTCAACCATAACTGATTGTAACTGATAGCACGTTACCTGTGAAACTGCCTGAGAAGGTGCCAACCATAAAACTCTTACGAACATAGAAATCTCTTTAAGATTTATATGGTGCGAACTGACAATCAGCTGAATAAGCCGCGCTTTACAACTGCACAACTGACGTGCTGTCATACGGAAGGCTCACGCCTTTTTGTGACATTTTTGGAGTTATGTTAACCGTCACAAAAACGTGTACGACACGCAGCTTCCACACTCTTGTCGCGTCGACGGAAGAGACGTAGAAGGGGTGCAAGGAATGCACGAAAAAGAAAGAAAAAAACACTGAGAGCAGCCACCAGGCCTTCATTGGCTGCTTTCCGAAGCCGTCTTCAATTTGATTGGCTGCCGACTGAGAGCACATCAGGCGTGTCACGTGACGTTCGCGCGACCGGGCGATGCTACAGACAGCGTGGTAGTCAGTGTTCCATCGGCTCCGAGGTCTGGCCCAGTAGCACTATCATCTGCCATGGCCGGTAAGAGTTATTCATTTAATCAATCAATCAATACAGTCATTTAATTAATATTGAAGACATCGTCTAGACTGCAATGGGAAAGCCCAGTCACTGTGCGCATTCGAAGTCCCGGTCAGTAGTATGGCAAGATGAGAGTACCCAATAAAGATCCCAGAAAGATCGAGAGAGCCTGATCCGGATCCTGTTATGTTTTTATTTGTTTGTTTTCTCGTTTGATCAAAGCAGAATTCTCGCAAGGATGGCACATTTTAGAACCCCTCTCGAAGATATCGTGTTTGGTGATCACGGCTTTGTTGTGTGGTTTACCCAGAACCGCAAACACGGTTGGTAACATTTTCCCCCGAGACTGGGGGAGGACAGACAAAAACATCCCGTCCGATTGCGTTTGTCCTTGGACACATGTCCACAACCTCAGCGAAATGTTACCGGCAACTAACCTACACCAGCTTGCCTGCATTCGACAATATCTTCGGTCAGGAGCGGAAAAAACACGAATGACCAATTCGTGTCTCAATGGCAGTGTCCTGTGCGACGTACCGGTGGAGGAGAGCCTAACCGCTTGCTTTCGTGTTTCAGGTTATGACCAGTGGGCAGGTAGGTTCATATACGTTTCTCGTCCACCTAACGATGTCTGACTATTCAAAGCCGCGTTTGGTGTCGAAATTAATACAAAAAATTCTTGAAAAAGCAACCATGAGCAGTGCGACACGACGTTGATGGCTCGGCCTGACCAACACCACCTAGATAAAGAGAAGGCCTGCTTATTCGTCGACGTGACGTAACAACTAAGAGTCAGCCAATCAGGATCATGCTTTCAACGACTGCAGCTAATCACGCAATCAAACGAGATGCAAGAAAATGTTGTGCTCGGGACGGCATGTTAGCTTTGTTTACCCATCGTCTATAGTCGTGTTCAACTTGAGGAGGAAAAGAAATCTAGTCCGTCAGCTCTCAACATATTACTGCGCCGCAGATAGGGTAGATGGTGACGCATGGTGGCGCTGCAAGTGGTTCCTGGCGCGCTGTTTAAACGGAGACTTCGCAAGGATTCAGAAAAAAAATTAGGTGAACATCATACCGAACACGGACCGTTCCCTTGATACCGAATACAACATTGGCATTCATTTTGTGCGAGTAATTCCTAAATGATGACAATACTAAACCGAAACCAAAATGCAAAGCGCACAGCGGTTCGCCCGAAGGAAGATACTGTGACGTCACCTAGCATTGTCGTCTGCTACGACGCTTGCATTCTCCCATGCCGGATGACGTCAGCAGTGTTACTTTCAGCGCCCTCTTGCTTCACAGAGGCGAAGCGCTCACTTCGTAATATTTCGTTCGAATAAAATCTGCGCACTTTCGTACGTATGTTCCTGACACCCCAAGGGTCACGGCTATGTCACAACCTTTGTGGTGCGGAGTTCCACTTTAAGTCTAGTTATCTCCAACGGTGTATCTAGTTAACGGACTAGATTTCACTTCCTTCTCGAGTTGAACACGGCTACAGAGAGTGAGTGTGTAGGACGGGGGGGGGGGGGTCGCTTCGCGAAATCGTGCTACCTGCGGAGACCCCCGGGACGAGTCTGGTGCCAACCTTCTACTGCGACGGTTAAGAACGGAGCTCGCTTAAGGTACCGTATGACCCTATTCGCACCCATGGTTTCGAAGTTTCAAAGTGTACGGCACGAAAGTAGGTCAGCTGTCTGCGCAACCCCACAGTTTCCCTCTCCCCTATTGCCCGTGGGAGACACTTCACTGTGTCCCTCTCCTAGACAAGGGGTGGTGGCGGAACTCAGCGTGAGACGCGCGCGGTGTCTTCTGTAGACCTACGCGTACTTTGGGTACCGTGCCGATCTACGAATATAGTACCCCCTAATAGCTGCCTTGTGAGTGGACAGGCACTTCGCGCACATGGTTTTCCCAACCTTTACCCTGTCTCGCGCGCAGACAGAAACTGTCGCAGAGTATCGTGACAGTTCTATTGGGGTTCATATTCTCTTTCCAACAGTCCCATCAGCCTCTGGGGTGTCTCGGAATGAGCTGTACCAACAGCCGTATCAAGATCCGTACGCCCAACAGCCCCTAGACGGGTCTCGTCACCAGCTTTACCAGGCGCCGTACCAGGATCCGTTCGCAGACCCGTACGCTCAGCAAGGCCCGAGCGGGTCTCACCACCAACTCTATCAGGCGCCGTACCAGGACCAGTACGCCGATGCGCAGGGTTATGATCCTGGTTTCTCGTACCAGCCTTCGAGGCAGCCGAGCTACGGCGCCATGTACGTCGACCCAAATGCGTACTACGAAGACCCGTACGGCCAGCAACTACAACCGGAAATGCGAGCAGTGCCAGTGTATCCTCAAGAGGCGTACCCGCCGCTCCAGCAGCCGCCAGAACAAGGGACGCAGGCGTATTTCGCGGGAGAGCCTGGTGGCGGTGATGGGACAACTTCAGCTTCCCGTAAGTGCTCGTCTTGCTAAAGGTCTCGGGCCAGTTGTGAAAAGTATTCTCTCATGCTTTGCAGCGTACAAGGCCATGGCTGAGTAAGTTCATCAAACATTCTTGAGCCAATTTGGTTAGTAGAGAGCTCTCCGTCTGCTTAAAGGGATTGTCGCGCCCGCCCAGGTCGATCTTGAAACTATAGTGTCGCGCGCGACGCGAATTTGAAGTAGCTGAGGGCCGGCGATAGCGGGCCGGGCGAGTAAGGCGACCGCCTTAGGCCCCGCGCTTGCCTAGGGTCCGCGCAGGCCTAGCGGGGCAGGCCTAGCTGGCCTTTTTTTTTTTTTTTTGCTATAGTCGTGACGATGCCCACTTGAGTGCGGCCAATAACGGCAAGCTACCTCGACCCCCCCCCCCCCTTGCAGGCCTAGCGGGGACTGTGAAACAGGCCCCGCGATGTGCCTTTGGCTCAGGCCCCGCACACCCCTAGCACCGGCCCTGGTAGCTACGACATGTAATGCATGGCAACAGCAGGAGGCGGATGTTGAGAGTATGTATGGGGCCTTCCCTCTCTAGAAATTGGATGAGACGTCACTCAGACAAGTCCAATCAGGGGAACGCCCTTTGGCGCGGACAAGGCCAATCAGGGACCGGCCGGAGGACCTTTGGCGACCGGCTATGGCAGGAGGATTTCACCCTCGTTTCACTCTTTCACATGCATGCATTTCGGTAGGGGGGGGGGCTTGAACCCCCCGAAAACCCCCTCTGGCTACGCCACTGGGAGGGCGTCTGCAGGTCCCGGAAAGCCCCTTATCGGCTCGTGCAACGTCACGTATGGGTTAGCGTTGGACGTGTTCGTAGAGCCAGGAGTGTAATAGTGCGACACAGTAGCGTCAGACCTTGCACTGATAAGCGAAAGTCGCCGTATTTACCGGGGGCTTTTCGCTTCAAGCTACGTAGCAAAGCCGAAACGCACAGGGCGTTTTCTTTTCTTTTTTTTTTACGATTTCTCGACGCGCGCGTGCTTGGCATGGGTGTGAAAAATCGCCAACGCGTCTATGTCGACTACAGATATTCGCGCGCGTTCGGGCGCGTTTTCCGACGAGTGCACGGAGCGATCACCACCGTGCGGCAGACAAAGTTGCACATAAGCAACACACATTGTGTAGACAATATCCACCGCACTAAATTTACTTCCGTATTTTAACGATACCCGTAACGAAGGAATGCAGAAACCGTATAAAACGACAACGTCGAGACATTCCAACAAACGCTTGTAGTGGATGAATATATGGCAACACTGGTGTGCGTTACTCGGCTCTGAACGCCTCCCATGAGTTTCCGGTGGTCGTCGGGTGAGTACAAGGACACGGCGTGCGCGTGACGTGTTGACGCTGGGAAAACGTGTTTAGAAGGGCGAAACGCATTGGACGTTTTCTCAGCGTCAAAACGTCGCGCGTACGCCATGGCCTTGCACACGCGGCGAAGAAACGCCAGCGAGGCGACCACCCGAAACGCATGGGATGCGTACGGAGCGAGTGACGCGCGCCACTGTTGCTATATTCGTCGACCACAAATATCTGTTTGAACGTGCCGATGCTCTTCTTTCCTGTGGTTCCTGCGTTTCTTCATTCTAGATACCATTAAAATGTTCACGTAAATTTAGTGTGATGGATTTATGTCTCAAAAATTTATGCGAGCTGCTCATACGCAACCTTGTCTGCCGCACGGCGGCCATGGTTCTGTCTACTTCTCGGAAAACACGCCCAGACGCGCGCGAATATCTGTATAGTCACAGATTCCGGCGTACGCCCTCCGGGCGCGTTGAAAAACTGGTTTTTACGAGATCACACGCACGCCGGGCGCGCGCGCGTCCTGAAAACGTCGGGAAAACGCTCCATGCGTTTAGCCCTTTAGTCTGAGACGCCCGCGGCATTCTGTTTCTCAAGCCAGTCGCGCTCTGATTGGTTCTAGAAAATAGATTCCCGTTTTGAGAGAGGGAATTCCGCCATACTCGTCAACATCCGCCGTCTGCTCTTGTCATGTATTCTATCGAATAAGTCAGACTAAGCCACCATTTTACGAGGGGTTTTCCATACTGTGGTCACCGCCCACCAGGAATAAAGTGACACTAGTTTGGAAATCTATTTTCTCTGTACGGATGATACGGTCCTATATGGAGCAAACCTATTGATTATATGAGGCCATTTTTTTTCTTTTTTTTTTCTTTTTTACGACGTAAGTCTTCTAAGGCTTCTCTCTAAATGCTTACAGCGCGCTTCCTGGAATAAGCCTCGAATGTCTGGGGAGTCCTTACCGCATGAATACGATATGAAAACTTGAAAAAGTTCAGCGCCTATCCGTCCACTTTATTTGTGTAATGACTATCATCGGGCTTCGTCTATTACAAATATGATTCAGCAATTACGCTTTCGACGCTAAGTAATCGACGCTAAATCGTGACAAGTGTATCAAACTAACCAGTGTATCACTAGAATTTCGGATTTGGAAAGAGTAGAATTCTCTGCCTCCCGACTGTGTCTCTGTGTCTAATATCTGAGCGGAGCACTAGATTATGCTCCGCTCGTTAGAACCCCCTCTTGCAGCGCAGTATTTGTAATAAGTTCAGTATACCAATAGTTCAATCGATACCGTTTCTGTATTGCTGCGAAACGTGCGCATATATGGGATGCGCATGGGATACGCGATGCTGCAATAAATGCACCTTTCCAGGGAACCACCCCGGCGCGACTGCTTCATGTTGGTAATGCTTGGGTTCATAATTGTCGTCATCTCTATTGCTGCTCTGGTTATTTTCTACGCACTCGGAGGTTTCGGTGAGTGTTTTTTGCCCACAGCTTTTTGCTCTTTCGAGATAGGTCACAAAGGTATGTCACCGCCAGAGGAGAACGCGCGGTTCTGGACATATGTGCCTCCCACCCCCACCCCCAAGGCAATCACAACCAGTTGCAACCAGCGCGTATTGTCCTATCCCAGAGTATAGACGTTTGATACATAATTCAGTTCGTGTGCGTGAGACGGTACCGAATCCGTCACGTGCTATCCTTGGGTCTCCTGGAAAATATTCGAAACGGGTGTCGGTGGTGGGATCCGATGAAGTCTGCCACAGTGACGTATCCACAGGGGGAGCTTCGGGGGTTCAACCTTTTCCCCCCTCCCCCCTGGAACCGTTCCTTTGGTAGCCCAGAGTGAAAACAGGGGCGAAATCCTCTCCCCTCCAGAAATATTTTTCTGGCTCCGCTACAGGTGAGCCATAACGCGTACCAATCCCCCCTCTCTCTCTCTTCACCCTCTCACTCCTTCCTTCTGTCCTTTCCCCGTGTGTGCCCTTCCCTGGCCCAATCACTTCCCAGAGCTAACGCACCCGTAACGTCTTGAATACTGTCACTTGTCGTCTGCTAAAGTGATCAGTCCTATACAGTTGCAGACAACATGCAACCGCGCGATTTCGAACGTTCAGAATACCGGCTGTCAAAGAATCGCTGAGTTGCGAAAACCTCTACGACATTCGAAAGGACGACACACACGTCTACCTTTCCGCCTCCAGTGCTGTCTGCAACGTCGATAGGTGGCGGGCAGACTAGGTTCACTTATCCTTGACACGGGTAGCGAACAAACGGTAGACGCCGTGAAGTACCCGCTCCCCGAACAGATTTCACAAAGGACAGCTTTCGGAACAGCCAGGAAGCGCTAGCGCTAGCGAGGTTCTAACCCGGGTCACCGGGCTTCTGGACACGTTGGCCATCTCGCTGCTTTCGACATCGCGCTGACGCTCTTCCATGTGACTCCATGCAGCGAGCAAGAAGACCACTGCCACGAATGAAGTTGAAGGTTTCTTCGTGTCGGGTCGTGATACTGCTCCGTTTGACCAGACTGAAATGACGCATCGAACACAGAAGCCGTGGACTAGGGCGACTAGGGCGACTATGACACCAGGTAAAGCGACGACCTATAGGTTGGTATGCGGTCGTTTGCTATACTCGATGCCAGAGTATAGGTACGTCTTGCTCAGTTGACATCAAGTCAACATCATGCATGTGCGTTTCGAATCATACCTGGCATCGATGTGTATGGCTTAGGATTGCTCGGCCTATATGGTCACTTTTCATATTATGTGGTATGGCAGAGCAAAAAGCTGCTCTCTAGAGCTTGAACGCACAATTAGCGTCGTGTTGGACTCTCGATATTTTGGGGGGACCAATGGGTATTCGCGACTAGTCCCACGAGCACGTCTTGGTCGACTCTTCACAAGGCCTGCAAATCAAGACTTGCGCAAGGGTGGTAAGCATCTGGTACGTATAGTTTTGCTTTCAGCGGTTCTGGGTAAGTATGTTACATCGTGCGTTGGTAGTATGTTGTCGATCTGTTCTTAACGAGAGCTTAAACCCGCAGCTTGGTCAGTGGTGCCAGATGCATAAACGGATGGTGGGTCGTTAGAACGGTACGACGTTGGAAGGACGTTCTAGCATTCAGTGACGTCGACTACGATTTCACTGGAAAGTAAGTGGTTGGTGGTAGTGGCGAGATCGGAGTTTAATTAACCTATCGGGTTTCTTTTAGGACAATGATGTAAGATGCAGGCACTGCGACCTGGACCTGGACCTGCAGCCCGTTGTGCAGACGCGTTGAGGACACCAGGAACTGGACGGGCGAACGGCATGCAGCCTGAGCTGTGACCTGTGGACTGCCACCGGTTTTGCTATAGTCTCATAGATACCAAGTCTACCGTAAAACTACCGTAAAACGGAAGCAATAAAGGTTTCCGTTGCGAACCCTGTAACGTTTCGTTCACTGAACTAGAGGATAGGGCGAAATTCTGAAACCGGAAACCGCGAGGCCATGGCCTGCTGTCTCTTGCAAGAGTATGTGGCCCAGGCACGCAATGGTAAGCGCAAGTATATGTGCGCGCGCGCGCATGGCAGCGGCACCAAAACATACACAAGGTAGCATACACAATGCAATTTGGTTACCCGAAGAATGCGAAACTATGAGATCCGACAAAAGCTGCTGCCCCATACAGCACTACGTGACCACGCATCGGAAACTCTGATCTCCGAGCTGTTCGTATGGTACTGTACACGTGTGGACGGATGAACAGGTACAAAAAGCCTAACCGCGACTCGTTTCTCAATTTTTCTTTCTTCCTTTGTCTGCATATGTGACTGTGCCTTAACGGTCTGTCTCGTCTTGTACGATTCACAACGGCATTTATGTAAAACGAGCTACACACACGTCTTCCTTTCCGCGACCTTCCGTCCTTCTGAAAACAGTGTTCTGTACTGTTACAATACACCGCGGCTTGGTACAACATGAAGAACAAGATTAAACCAAGCTTTTTTTGTGACACTCATGCTTTGCAGAAAAGGATTTTACACTATGACGTCGTTACCCTACACCCATTCGGCATTTTATGCGGTCAAGTGCGTGGCGGCTTCTGTCAGAGAAACCAGAGACCTGGATTTTTTTTTTCTTTTACATTCCAACGACGATCTCCTATCATACAGGGAGCTGCCCCTGTTGTTGTACCGCATGTACTAGCCTCGACACGAACGATGTCCCGAAAGTCTCAAACCACGGGTAATTTATTCCTCCCAAGACCAGCAACGTTTCACACTTCGCGCAGCCTGCTACTTGTCAGTCCGCGGTGACAGGCGTTCTCGAACATCTTATGCACCGTTAGCTGATAGTATTGTACCCGCTGTGCTTGCTTTAGGCCAAGGGTACTCAAACAGGGTTCCGCGACGTCTCGCGAGGGGTTCCCCAGCCGGTCATCCAGCACTGTTGCCACGTCACCGCGAGTCTTCACGCGTAGGTCGCATTAAGTGTTCGGGATTGGTTAAAAATTAAAAACTAGTGGCTGAAGTTGTTCGCGCACGGGTGATGACAAAAGGGAAGATGCATACAAAATATGCCAGCGCATCGCTATATCGAAGGCTATTTAGCAACTTTAATCGTTGTAGGAGTAATATCGTTATTACCGGGCTCCGGCAAAAAGAACGCCATGTTCCAGGGCGACGAGAGCATTCAGGGATTAGAGCGCGCAGCTGAATTGTTTGTAAGGTTGTCAGCATCGCGCTCAACAGCAACGAGTTGTTGGTCCGCATCGATCGTGCAAAACGTAACTGCGCGTGAACGCACATATGGTGAAACCATGTGGGTGAAACCTTCGTCAGATACGTTGTAAACTTATGACGTACTTAGAGGTCCCGTCATTATTGTGGATGTCATATATAATGTACATCGCGAACACTGGAGCCATTTGTAACCTCTTCGGTATCCAGCACAACGTTCAAAAAGTTTTAAAAAAAAACGATCGTTGTACGGCGCAGATCGTAACAAGGTGTATCGTTATACGCGGGTTTTACCGTTTACACCGCGAAGCATACATGAAGCGTGGGTTCAAGCTTCATAAAAACAACCCGCAACATGTTTTTGTAGAGAGGTTTATAGTGACACTATAGGAACTGCAAAATGAAATTCATTTCATTTCGTATCATAAATCGAACTCACTCAAAGACTTCAGGTACGCAAACCGCGAATGTAAACCGGAACTCCGCCGCATACGAGAAGGGAAGTTTTGGCATCGTTTCGGGTCATCGCAAAATACATCGGCTAGCTGTTGGTACTATCATTCATTGAGTGCTTATACAGCGGTCCGCTAGGTGGCGAGTAGCCAGGACTGAGCGGCTAATCACCACAAAAATGTCGACATGGGTGAGACGCATTCTTGTCGTCGTAGTCATAGCACTCGTACTCGTATAGCGCGGTAGACTTGTCCATTTTGCGTCAGGGTGGGCTATGCACGGTTCCCAGTAGGAAGCCTGCCGTGTCCTCTGGGTCTAATAAATTGAAGATAATAAAATTCTGATTTTAAGAGAGAATCAAAATCTTCGTTCGCTCTACCAGGCGGCGTGCGGCCACCGTACCACGGATTTTTCCAGCACACCCCCGCAACCCCCCTACACAGTTATTTATCCAGACGCATCTAACCTCTCCCCCCCCCCTGCGACTTCGCCCCCTCCCTGTTTCTATAGTCCACCACCTTCAGAGAGCCATCCCAGCTTGAAACGCATGTCGCCAATCATACACTAAAGCTGTTACAACACAACTGCAATAAACACCCCGCTTATAACCATAGTTGCTTCGCGGACCCAACACGAGATAAAAGAAGAAAGAAAGAAAAAAAAACAGGCAAAGGTCACTTGGCAGCATCGCCCAACGGGACCCCCACCCAAGTGTACGAGCTGCGCACTGGAGCAACGGAACAACCTTGAGAAAAAGTCAAGTAACCTGACGTGCCAAAAAAAAACGGCTTTCTCCGAACATCGCGATAAAAAAAAGAGAAAAAAGACTCGTAACCCTCCCTCCCTCCCTGTCGGGACGATAAGCAAGGAGTCTGCTACTTGAACCAACGATCAGAGCATTTCCCCGCTCGTGTGGACAGGAGTACGTATCATGTTCCTTCTGCTGGCCTCTGCAGTTGTAGCGTCGGCTGCACTCATCTACTGGTTCATTGCGAGAACAGACTCAAACTGGAGTCTGCTATGGGCAGAACTGTTTGGAAAATCGCCAGGTGAGAAAATAGTCGAGTTTGCTCAAAAACAACTGATATCCCTCAACGAATTATACTGGTAGTACAAAGAATGAAGTACATGTATAAAGCGACAAGTTGAGCTTATATAAGTCGTTTCAGGGGCATTCCTAATTTAGAAGTAAAACGCGAAAACAGGCTCGGAGCGAGTATGAGAAGTAATAATAAGAAATTAGTAAGTCGGGAGTAACAATAAGATGGAGGACTGTTATACATGCAGAGATTGTTTTCTAGTCAACTGCTACTTGTGAACAGAGTACAAGCTTTACGCTAGTTTTACAAGTTTACGTACCTCTTCACTCAAACGAAAGCATTAACGTTTTCTTTCATAACAAAGATAAGGCATGTCTGAGACCCAAGATTAAAATGTTCAAGCACTTTTATGTAAAGAGAAAAAAAAACGCCAGAAGAAAACTCTTCTGTCAAACCAAGAAAAAGAAAATTGGCTCGGGTTGTTGCCCAGACTTTGTGGTGAACCAGTCGTAAACATCAGAGACTGAAATATGGAGATTGTCAGAAAAAGCTAGACGCCTCGTGGCTTATGTGGCCTGTCGGTTTCTGGGTCACGTCCTCAGAATTGTTATTTCCCAGTAATAGACAGTTAAGTACACTATGTTGTACAAATGAGAATTCTTGTATGACTTTTTTTTTTCTTACAAAGAGGTTAGATGTCTAATTTCTAGCACTCATGGGGCGAGATTAACCGGTAAGAAGCCCACCGAAAAAGAAAAAGAAATTGGAAACCTGCAAAGCAATTTGATTTTAGTTTGTCCTTTGCGATGGCTAGATATGCAGCACCTCTGTAAAATTTGTTGTGTAGCCTCAATTGAAAATCAGACATACTTCGGTAAATACCTCAACAAAGAGAACAAAAAAAAGCTTCATTTATACCAGGAAGTTTTATGTGCCAGTGGCACGATATTCTCAAGCTCACCTGCAAAGTGAAAGCTTAGAGAATATTAATCGATCAACCAAGGCTATTTACCAGCAAATTAATAAACCAACTCTACACCATCATTACAAAAAGTTACGGAACACGTACATTAAATTGAACAAACTGTATTGCTGCACGATAATTTTCTTCCCCCCCATTACCTTTTGTTACCAAATGTTCCGTTTCTTTCTCTACCCATCAGCTGTCCTTAAGGGCAAAGTGGCATGGGTGACGGGAGCAGGCAGCGGCCTCGGAAGAGCCATTACCATCGAACTGGCCAAACGTGGCGCCAGAGTTGTTCTGTCCGACATCGATGCCTCCGCCATGGATGACGTCAAGTACACCATTGTGTGTAAGTATGTTTTTTCCCCCCCATCCATTGGCATATCTGATAAGACAACACTGTAGCCCAAGGTCAGACTGTCAGACATTCCCTTAAAGATTACCACGGTACTTTTATGGTTCCCTGCTATCTGAGGCAGCAATTCTCAACTTGACAGCGTCTGTACATGTTTCTCTATAAGCGTGTACATTTTTGCGTAGCATTACGATGATGAAGCTCCACAATCATCGTCGCAACAATAAAGCTGCTGTAGTTGTTGTTTGTGTAGCATATCCCTTGGCTTCTATTGTATGCCATAGGTTGAAAACTACAGATCTAGGGAACAAAACTGGAGATTAGTTTCAAACCATGGCAGATTATTTTGAACGACCCACACTGTACTGAACAGCACTGAATGAATTCTGCATTTACCCGTAAATATAATAGTAATAACAGAATTCCAGCAATCGCAAGTTTAACGTAAATGTACTACTACGCCCGAAAGGATTCCGTTAGCAATATACAACTGTTTTATAACAAACAAACAAAAATCCCTTCAGCCGAAGCTGGGCTAACAGACGACGACATACTCTTGCTCCCGATGGACATCACGAAATTCGAGACACACGACGCAAGCTTCAAGAAAGTCTTGGACAAGTTTGGACACTTGGACATACTCGTCAACTGCGCCGGACGTTCACAAAGTGCTCACTTTCAAGACATCGACATCGAGGCAAGTGAAGGTTGATGATGATTATGATGATTAGGATTTTAATGGCGCAAAGGCACCTTAGGCTTTAGGAAGGTGCTTTGTCAGTTCAAGTTCACTTGCAACAAAGGTGAACGAGTAGAGAGGGCTGTAGTAACCGGTTTTGTACCTGTCAGACTGCCCCGCGGGTACATCACCTGAGAACCACAACCTTCCTATCTGTCAAACTGCACAGATAAGACACCATTGTCTGGTCTGCATCCCCTTATCACACAAGGGGATCACTCAAGTATTATCTTATTTCCCACAATCATGCACAGTACATGAGGGATCCCAATGCTAGACACCTGTCATAGAAATGTGTTAAAAGAACTACTTCAAAATCTACATCTGACTGAAGAAACCAAATCAAATTCAACTTTTTTTTCTTATCATTAGGATTCTTTTATCTACTTTGGAACACTAAAATCATGATTCATATCACTTCCATTTTTTTTCATATCATGCTCATGGTACTGTCACAATCATGTTTTGACTCCTTCTTGCCTAAGACTTCGCAAGATTGGAACGGCCTCCCCGGTTCTATACCTTCGATTTCAGAGAGCTCTAACTTCAAAAAGGGCCTTATATGATCACCTTCACTTGCAATAACCATTTGCGTCGTCGTTAATTAATACCATGATCATAAATACCAAATCACCTATACATGTTGTTTGTAGGCTTGTATAGTTTTTCAATTACAACTGCACTGTTAACGAATATTTACGTCCTAGCTTACACTGTAGCCTATGCCCCCCTCCCCTCTTCAATGCTCCAAGCCCTGAGGGTAAATAAATAAATAAATAAATAATCATAGTGTTCTATTATCGGTGTTTTTGTTGCTGGAAGTGTCACCTGCTTGGGCTACAGAACTTGCTTGGTTGTCAAATTTGTATTGTAGTACTTTTACCTCACATCACGTGACCTTACAACTGCATGTTACACGTTGTTTTTCTTTAATGCGACCGCAGTACAGGTTCAATCTTGCAGTCTCAATCAAAACATGTTTAACGTGCCTGCGTGGTCAAATAAATTGAACCGAATTGAATTCATTCATACAAGTCAACGTTTTTTTTAGGTGCACAAGGCCCTGTTTGACATCAACTGCTTCAGCCACATCAACCTGACAAAGTGTGTACTTCCGCACTGGCTGGAAAGGAGGACGGGGCATGCCGTCGTGTTGAGCAGCGTTTGCGGAAAGATTGGTACGCGTTTCACTTTCTCGTCACATCTGCATAAGATACGTAATCGACTACGACCAGTGTGGATGTATATGGGGGAGGGGGGTCAGGATCACCTGCCCTGATAGGGTGCTTCAGATGACCCTAGGTAATGTATGTAGCATCATGTACAAGGCTGGAGCCCTTACTCAGAGAAATTCTGGATCTCCTCAACTATTATTATTATTATTATTATTATTATTATGATGATGATGATTGCGGCGATGATGATGCAAACCGTAACTTCCACAGGTGTTCCATATTCTGCCACATACAATGCCTCAAAGGCTGCACTGCATGTAAGTGTGCTCTATAATTTTTCATTATTTATCGGATAAAAATTCTCTATATAAAGCTAGAATAATGTGATATTTCTGCTGCCAATGCTCTGCCAATGCTCTGCCATGATCTCGTTACTCTGTAGTTAGGCTTTGCATGTTCTGAACAGTATTAAAATTTACCAATTCATTTGAGAGGCAATTCATTTACTCTGTTCCAGGCTAGTCTGATGCACTCCTATTAAAAAAACTTGCATTACAATTGCACAGTTTCTCAAATTAAAATTAACTACCCTCTAACTGAAGCCCTCAGTACCTCCTGACACGTTACGTCTACGTGCTATTCTGTCCCAGTTTCTTTTATTGTACTGGTGGTTTCAGTGATTCCAGCTTTTATTTTCTAGTACGCACTAAATTGTACACCGCAGGTGACTAATAAGAGATTTGGTGACAGTTGTTAGACATAGAGGTTGTAGCATCAGGCGCCAAGCGAGAAACCGGGTCATACCTCTCTGCCAACAGTACACATGAGATTCTCATTATTAGTGCAGTCTTATAGTACTTGTATATTGTAGTCAATGGCAATCTATAATACTATATACTTCTCCAAGTAGCACAACACGTCGGCCCAATATCGGCAATATCGGCACAAGATTCGGCCAATGTTCGGCCGGTATTGCCAATACTGGGCCAGTATTGCCAATATTTGTCCGACCGGCCCAACATTGGCCCAATCTTGTGCCGACATTGCCAATATTGGTCCGACATGTTGCCCTGCTCGAGTCTGAAACAAAGATTGACTGTTTCTATTTCTAATACACCAACGTGCATTACGAATGTGATATCCACACAGGGTTTCTATGACTGCCTCTGGTCTGAAGTGTACAACAAGGGCATCAAGATCACAATGGTGTGTCCCGGTCCCGTTGCGACGCCCATCCGACAAAAGTGCTTCACGGGCAAACCGGGAGAAGTGATGCGTATCCCACCATCGGAGCAAGAGGTCAAGATGTCTCCATCCCGCGCTGCCAAGCTCATCCTCATTGGTGTGGCCAACAAGCTCGACGAGATATGGATTGGACCTCAACCCTTCATTTCGTACCTGTACCTCGGACAGTATCTTCCCGGTACATTCCGAAAGTGAGTTACGACATCTTGCATTACTGTTTGCGGCTGAGAGGTTTTGATATTTCGTGCTGTATCTGAGAAATCGTGGCTTTGTGCTGAGAGACCACTTATTATGACTGAGTGATGTCACTGTTGCAGGGACTGACCCAGCACCATCTCTACACACCACAAAATTTTCAAATACCAATACGCTTTATCTGAAGTGAATATACGTGGCACTAGCCAGCTGATATGGGTGTCACACACATCCTCTACAGAATTCTAGCTCCCCCTAGGACCCAATGCAAGGTAGTCAATATGTCGATTAATTTTGCCCTTGTAAGGCTTCTAAAAGCTATATGAAGGATAAGGGGTCCTAAAGACTCTAAAGAGTGGGATAAAGCATAAATTGAACTGGCAAAAAAGCGGAGAGTCTGATTTTGTAGCCACTTTTACAGTTCATGGGGCAGGGCGTACTGACTCCGAATTCCGTTGCATATGGTGTCAGCACTGTTCTATGTCACAAACAACATCAAATTGCGCAAAGCGCCAGCACTCTCTGCTCATGCCCAGGAAGGATTCTTCGGAGGAGCGTTTCCTCCACGAGCAAAAGAACAACCGTAGAAGTTTCAGTCTCGTTTTAACTTTCATTGCACGGCTGGCAGTCCCTTTCGGTGCAAACACGGCTCAGTCAGTCAGAAAAACATGAATTGGTAGCAGGATCCACATTTTGGCACTGTTTGGTACAAATGGTGCAACAGTTCTGTGACTACATTATGGTGGGCCTTACTCACAGCCTATGAATGAAAGAAATGATTGATTGATTGATTGATTATCATTCAACATTCACTGCCAAACCCATCATTCGATGTCAAATCCATCATCACATCACATCAAATTGCAGCCAGTCACTCGATCACATCATGCAATGGTAAATGATACTCATGACTGGCTTTTACAAGTGAATTTGCAAACCTATGATAGTATAATGCAGTGGAAGTGAATGATAGCCACGCCAGGTACGTATTGTGAAACGCCGGGAACAGTCACGATGGAACTTCGATCAAATACAATGTCCCTCTCGTGAACTGTGATAAGACGGGGGGGCTTTATCAGATAGGAGGCACACTACTAAAATTACACGATAAATGGTGCTATCAAATTAAAATTTTAAAAATGTTACATGAATGTTGCATATTTTCTCATAAAAACTTGTCAATACCTCTTTTTGCAGTGCACCCATTATAGCTAAACCATTCGTTTGTGCAGGTACATTGTTCCAGTAATCTTCGAGCCAAGCAAGATTGCCAGCCTGAGAGACGGAAAGGGAAATTACTGAGGACGGAATAACCGTGACGTAACTTCTTGCACCGCTGAGAAGAGTGTGCTCTGTGACAACGCATTGGGAATCCATTTCACATCATCATCTACAAGCTGATAATCATGCTGAACAATGTGTTAAGACACAACCTTCATTCATGTTATAGTTACGTCAACCAAAGTCACGTGAGACAACATAAGTGCGGATCAACAGGAACTTGTTAGACTGTTTCTTCAAGAAACGAAATATATACAAATGAGATGGATTTCAGCATCATGGGAAACATTGTGCTCATGGTAACCTCTAAACTAGGTGTGGTACGATAAAGTGAAATGTTCACCACCAAATTATGGCTTCACGTGCACCTACAGAATCTTATCCAAAAGAACAAATTCTGCGATACCTAAACCTTTATGAAGCGGATCTTGCGAAGTATTAAATTTTTCCCAGAAACGCAAGTGAGTTCCGATGCTTACTACTCCAAAGCAACCGGAACTACATTAAGACGCTTTTATTTCATACGGAAACAAAAGTGTGCCCCGCTCAGAATCTGTTACGTCAATGTTCCCTCGTGCAATAAGAAGCAGGGTCACAATGTCTCACATTTCTTCTCATGTTATGAGTGTGTTACTTACCAGTGTCAGTCCTACTTCACATATGTGCAACTAAAATAGTAGCATATTTAGAGAATGTGTGCTTATTTACATCTTTCTCAAGAGAGTCCAGTCCACCTGCAACTCGTAGCCCATAGACGCTTGGCAATTTTTGTGTCCTCCGCGATGGGATTTGGTGTCGCCACCTCACAATCACTGAGAAAGGAATATTTTGTAACACGATTACGCTTCATCAACGTTACATAACGTCCGCAGCAGGGTTTGTTACCGGAAAAGATAACAAGAATGTTAACTACCATAATTTTGGGGAAAACGAAATAGAAACAGGAACAAAAATACATATTTTCATTGCCAGGAACCAAAAAACAAAATCCAAGGGCCGTTGTGATAACGGAAACTGAATTCAAGACTTCGTGCTTCACTAGATTTGTGCTGACGGAGCTAAGCATACCTTTGGTGGCTAGTACTTACCGTAGGGTTACCTTATGCATAGGGCCTGACTTTTTCAGGTTTTATTTTTGGCCAAATTTGGGGGGTAAATATCGGGTGATATTTTTCATTTGAAAATTTGGGTGTATTCGGGTTAAATCCCGTTACGGCATATTCTGTCGTCAGGAATTCGGGTGTATTCGGGTGATTTTTTTTTTTGTTTAATAAAAATTTGTCTTAACATGGAACTAATGTTTAGCAATGTTATCAAACTTTATTTTAATGCACGCTTATGAGTGTGCCACGCGACCCGCATGTTTTCAGGTAGATTCGGGTTAAACCTGAATTTTACAGATTTCGTTCGGGGCGTAAATATCTGGCGGATACAGGTTTAACCCTAAAAAGTCAGGCCCTACTTATGCAGCCAAACAACACCTCAGTCAGCATAAGGAACTTCGCTCAACAGACAAGCAATTGCGGAGTACATATTGAGCTTCACAATTAAAACGGGGAGAAAAAATGGCTGTGACTGCAAAAGATAGATATGCAAGATGTATCAAATTACTTGGCCCTTGCGTTAATTTATTGTGCGGACATACAGCTGCAGGCGGCTTAAGCTGTATTGATACGTTGCCATGTGGTGAGCAGAGATTGTGATGCGCTGTCTGTGACTTCCCCATATTTGATTTAGAATTTTGGAAACAAAATGGTTAACATAAATACTGCAATTTTTATAAGCTGTAGGGTGTCGGAAGCGTTGCACACAACCTAACTACTGAGAAGTCCAGTCCACATGAATCCGCAACTAGTGAGCACAGACCAAAGCCGGTACCTAAAGTAGCTTAGAAACAAAAAAATAAACTAAATACTGCTTCAGGGACGGAAACAGAAACCGGTACCAGAAGTACTAGCTTTGAAACAAAAATTGAAACGAAACGTTTAGTTCTTTATGTACCAGAAACAGAAACATTATAATTTTCGGTAACAAACCCTGGTCCCCAGCAAGATGACCACACTTTTTGAAGCTGCCAAAGATGCAAGCTGCCCTGGAGCTTATTTATCTTTTTTTTTTACATCAAAAAAGTATGAAGTCACAAAATTTGAAAGGAGGACACTTGTTCCAAGTCAACCTCAATGCCCAAGTCTCACACCTGCCATATTTATCTCTGGAGCCTGCTTTGAACTTCTGTGTCATCACGAGCTGAAAAGTAAGCCTCCACACTGTTTTTTTTAAATGAATAATTAATATGAATTAGCCGCATAAACTCTGGTGTATTAGCAGTGATGGTCCAGAAATGGTCCAGAAATGGTCCTTGTCTTTGTGTCCCGTGTCTCTCGGTTATTCGTTCCTTCATCATCATGCACCACTTAGTCTGCGCCCTATCTCTTTTATCGAGCATTAGGTAGGTTTTTTTTTCTTATCAAATGAATGACATTGAATGCCACTTGCTGGAAACAACATCCAATTTCAAGTGTGACAACGTCACAATTCATGGGGAGTCTTTCAGAGATCAACAACAGCCTGCTGAAGAAGGCTGGTTACTTTCCCTCTCTCTCTCAAGGCTGTTAGTGAGGCCAGCTTGCGGGGACTATAACGCGAGATAAAACGGGATAAGTACCTGAAATACTGCCCACTCTGCTCCTCAATCCCTTCGGTTAGGGCACAGTGGATCACCGGTTGAGCTCCCTGCCGCGGAGTCTTGCTGAACACCCACAGGAGAGGTTTAACAAACAGCATGGCAACGAAGGAGTTTGCAAAACCCATGTGCCTCGTGATTTCCGTGTTTACTATGCCCGGATGCACCGCGTAAGTAGTGACGCCTGTGCCTACGAGAGCGAAATGGCGTCAGTCAGGGAAAGGTCAGTTTGTGGACAGTGTTGCCAGCATTTTCTTGTGGCTCCTCAGAAAAATCTTTGCAGAACACGGATTACTTTGTCTGGAAGCTCACTGGGACCACATGAGGTGACGAGGGGGGTCAAATTACCTCGGTGAGTTTACCTTTGAGAACTCTCGACAGTTCCGCAGTAAAGAGAACGTTTGCTAGCTTGCTCTGGTTGTACGCTGCGGCCGGGTCGTAACCCTGTTCCGAGTTGAGGTCGTCAAAGTTGATCTCTCCTCTCAAGTGTGCTGTGCTGGACACGTTGACGATTCGGCTGGGTGCGGCAGCTTTAAGAATGTCGAGGAGCTGCATTGTCAACAGAAAGTGCCCTGTTAGGAAGATAGGTGCGCTATGTTACGACATTGTGTGGCTACAGCACTAAAAGCATCTAGAAATTACAGGACAGAGTGGCATCTAAACATTTCGTGTGCACCAGATATAACGAGGACCATGGTGACATATTGTGCAAGGATGATGATTGGTTGTCCATACAATGCAGGTTAATTTCGAACCAATCAGAGATTTGTGATGAAACGACGGAACTGCGTGGCCGAAGCAGTTTGTGAACCAGGCTTTGCACAGGTGGCAAGGGCTGCGGCTTCTCAAGATATCAAGTGCCTGGACCAAGCCGAGGCAAGCCATTTTCTGCACACCATTCAGTTGCAGATCAACTGGAATATACATACTTCGTCGTCTGCTACAGTTTGCCACTTCTGCATAGTCAATGTGCATCTTTTGTGCTCTGACTTTGTTTTACAAAATTTGATTGGTGCGATATTAACTGAGGTTGAAGAGACCATTAAGTGTTGCCACTGTGCCAAGTTACACTACCATCCTCGTTACATCTGCTTCATTTGCCATATCTGAGGGCCTCCACTTTTGCAGGTCGCTGCCCCGTGTACCTACCCAAGTGGTTGACACCAAGCTGCATTTCAAAGCCCTCTTTGGTCAATGTTCTGGGGCAGCGCATCACACCAGCATTGTTCACCAGTATATGAACCTTTTGTACGTCTGTAAACTCGAGGATAAAGAATTACTTCAGCATGGCTGAGACTCGCTGTAAATTTAAATCTCACTTTTCTTCATCCGTTCTGCAAATTCCCTGACCGACTGTAGCGACGCCAAATCCAGCTCTTCACAGAAGACGCTCTTGCTTTTGGTTTCCATCATTATCTCCTTACGAGCACGTTTGCATTTCGCTTTGTCTCTGCACGCCATAACAACCCTAGCACCTGAGGGTGAAGAACAGCGACATTACAACAATCGCGCAGATGCTGAAGGCTGAGCTTACCTCGTTTGGCGAAGTCTTTCGCTACCTCTTTTCCGATACCGGTATTAGCGCCGGTCACAACAATATTCTTTCCTTCTAGTCGTTCCTTTCCAGTATAACGACAGCCACCGACATATTCTCTGAAATACGGACGAGGAAAGGATACGGTTAACATAGAGGCATGATACCGTCTCTACGATTTGCTCACTTGAAGAATACCATGCCCCCCACACCGAGGCCTAGAGCACTCATAACAATCATAGGTTTCGTTGGTCTATATCCAATCATCTCGACGCTTTGAATGCCACAGTTCTTGAGTGAAAAATAAGCACTCTGTGTCGCTTCAATTGATGCGAATGCTCACGTCGCCGGTTTGTTTTGCTTTGCCGGGTTGCCATCTGCGACCGCCGCGCCGCCGCGCTCTCAGCGGCAGAACGATAAAATATTTATCTCACATTTGGAAATGCGTCTTTGAAAACATCGCAAATTGGAGCTCTCTGAACGTGAAACATAAACAATTTATCAGTGTTGTTTCAACGTTATAACACTAGCAATAAAGTGTGGTATAAAAAAGTATGATGCAACAAAAGTACATATGAGGGCGCAGCAATCGCTATATAATCAGATGGTAGCGCAGAATGGTAGCTTGCCGTGTTTCTTTCTAAACAGTTTCTAAATGAAAACCACAGATGGCTAGCCTCTCCACGACGCTAACGAAAGATCGGACATACCCTGTGAACTTTACGTGCCAAAGATGTTGTCAGCCGCTCAAACTAGACTCCTCGTTCATGACGATCGACGACCAAACTTTCGCCGAACTCTCCGCTCCGTTTCTCCTCTACGCCGACCAAAACGAGAGCGGCAACATTCCTCAGCCCCAATTTTACTACAGCGTTTCTGAACCCGAAACTGTGTTGGCAACGCGAACCATAGAGCCTCTTCGCGCTATCGAAAGCGGCAATGGCTTCATACTCGTCGGAGGCAATTCCGCAACCCAAGACACGGGTATCAGCCATCGCTTCCGTGTCGACGCTCAGCTGTTCGATATCATGACGAATGTATCGGGCGTGGATTACCCCATCTGCGAAGAATGCACCGATAACCTTCTCGATCAAATGGAAGGGCAGCTAGACCTCGCCGAAGACGAGTGCAAGGACTACAAGAAGTTTTTGGACCAACTCGCTGGCAGCGAGGAAGACGACGATCTGGAGCATTTAGATAAGCAATTACAAGAACTCAAAGTGCGCGAAACAGAGCTGCTGAGCGAAATTGAACAAGTCGAAAAAGAACGAGCGGCGATCGAAATGGAACGCAAGAAACAGGCCGCCGAGAAGGAGCGCCTCCATGCGGACGAAAGCCGTTACTGGCGGGAATACGCAAATCTAGAGCGGCAGCTTTTGCTGTGCGCGGACGACCAGGTGAGCGTGGACACCCAGATGCGTTACGCCCAGGCTCAACTGGACAAACTCACGCACACCAACGTCTTCAACGCCACCTTCCACATCTGGCACGACGGCCACTTCGGCACCATCAACAACTTCCGGCTGGGTCGGCTGCCGAACGTCCGCGTCGAAGCCAGCGAGATCAACGTCGCCTGGGGGCAGACTGTCCTCCTCTTGCACTCGCTCGCCAAAAAGATGGACCTGACGTTCAAACGGTACAGGTTGATACCGTACGGTAACCATTCGTACCTGGAGTCGCTGGAGGGCAAGCCCAGGGAGCTGCCGCTACACTTCACCGGAGGCTTCAAGTTCCTGTGGGACCCTCGTTTCGATCAGGCCATGGTTGCATTTCTGGACTGCCTCCAGCAGTTCAAGGAGGAAGTGGAGAGGCGCAGTCCAGAATTCTCCCTCCCGTATCGGATGGACAAGGGCAAGATCGAAGACACCAGTACCGGACAGCAGTACTCGATAAAGATACAGTTCAACTCGGAGGAGCAGTGGACAAAGGCACTCAAGTTTATGCTGACCAATATGAAATGGGGACTGGCTTGGGTATCGGCCCAACTTGCACACGACGCAAGGCGTTAGGTTGCAAGCTGTCTGGTTGCACGCAGGCGGCAACCACGTAATCTACGCAATCTCAAAAAAGTGCAATTTATAACTGTCCCGTTAACGGGCACAGATAAAACCCTTATTGAAAGTCGAGTGTTCCGATCCTAAATAAACTACCCTGCATTCAATGCAGAAAATGTCACAAAAAAAAAATGAAAGTATGGTGTATTGTTCGAGAATCTGCCTGCAAAGCTTT